>NW_022280047.1:5522904-5540731 GCF_004355925.1 Anarrhichthys ocellatus
ACACACACACACACACACACACACACACACACACACACACACACACAAGAAAGATAAACACACAAAAGTTTAGAATATGTGCTGTCTGATGCCCAAGCCTCATATTGACTGAACTGTATGTCAAAAAAGAAAAATTAAAATCTTCTGTAAGTCAGATGAGAATGACCAACTGTTGGGTGTTTGACACGTAGTTATGCATCTCACCGTAGTTGAACTGGCTGTTTGACTTCTCAGAGTTGATGATGTTGAAGCGGTAGGTGGTTCCAACGCGCATGCCGCTCGCCTCAAAGTAGAACCACTGGTGGTAGTGATTACTGTTGATGTCTGAATTCAGCACAAGGTCATACTCATTTCTGGAGAAACACCACAACAGAATCTGTAAATTTGGACCTAAACATCGTCAACTTTTAACAATACTGATCTCCAATACTTCTTTTGTTTTCAATCTAACTTCTGTAAAACTGTTGTGAAAGTAGGTTGTAGGTTGAATATAGTCAAAGTTGACCACAGCTTTAAATGTTATCATTATATTAAAAGGTGACACTTACTTCCTAATTTGAACTGCCTTCCTGAGGTTGCCAGACTCAAACTGAGAGTTGAACTTCAGCGACTCGCCATTGTCTTCAATCACAGGACAACTGAAACACAACAAAATGTGGACAACAGATTGAGCTCATCTGCTTTGTGGATGTCACAGCTCTCAACATGATCCAAAACAGGAGAAACTGTAGCTGTTTAAATGCTTATTGTCAGCACAATCAGTAGGAAGGACTTACCTGGGAATGTCTAAGTCGTAGACTACTTTATCCACGATATCATTGGGATGAATTAACCTCTCAATGTCCTGGAATATTTTAGACCTGCAGGATTAGACCCAAAACCAAACTCATGATTAACACAATGGGGGGACAAATATGTTTTCCATTAACAAATATTGTTTATTAATGAGGATGAGTCCAATAAGCTATAGGAAATGCATTTTCCCGCCAGCATAACCTTACATTCACAGCAAAGTTTAAAAGGCAAACTGTAGCTCAAATTCAGACTAAAGAGTCAATTTGGACTGACATGCAACCCCAGAATTTAATCACATGATTGCATGTAACTTTTTGCAAATTGTGCCTGGAAATTACAACTTGCATCACAAAAACATCACTATTACTGAGGCTACAAAAGGTCTGCCTGGAGCCCCATAAGTCAGCACGAGGTCATGCTCATATATGTAGCATAAATGAAAGACTGAAAAACTAAATAAACTTGATAAATCTTTCTGGCATTGAAAACACTACAGTACGCTTAGTTCTTATAACCTGTATACCCTCTTCCATTTGTATGCTTAACTATTTCTGCGAACCACAGTGTGAATAAAAATGTCTCACCTCTGTACACCATATACTCTCTCCTGAAGGGGTTCTTTAAATGTTGGGGCAATGTGGCCAAAGTAGTCCGGGTAAGCTACTTCAGCGTACTGGGGTACGGACTGCGTTCCCTTCACCATCTCCACGTAAAGGTCGGGGTCATGAAGCGGGAGGAGCAGCGCCGTGTCTGGCACCTCCAGAACTGCTCCTTCATCCTCGGCTCCCTCTGAGCCACAATCTGAACCCCAGTTACTGCCTCCTCCTCCTCCCACACGACGAGTAGCGATGCCCCCCAGGAGCAGTGGAGACTGTATGTGCCTTGTGGCATTGACTTCTTCTTGCTTGACTCCCCTTTCTACTTCTTCTCCTGTGTTCAGAGCCCCCTCCGCTTCTAGAGAGACACACTCCAACACATGTGCCAGATCCTGCTCTATCATCTGCGCTTGAGAAGGAGGCCTGGTGAGGGAGGACAATGTTGTATGTGTGTCGGGGGAAGGAATGTGGGCCTCCTCTTGTCTGTCTTGGTCCTTGGTGAGGTGGATGGTGTCCAGTTCTAGCGGTGTTAGAGGAGCAGGAGTGGGCACAGATGGAGACGGCGGGGTGCGTTTTCTTTTGGTAGGGTTGCAATCCTCCTGACAGCTCATTATGGGGACATGCTTTGGGGACAGGGCTTGAGCTGTTGGCACTATGATTGGCCGAGTGGATCGAGTTGAGGAGAAAGATGATGATGTGGTAGAGGCACTCTTTGACGGTTCAAAGTTACAACCCTGCAGGAATAACATATACCGATCAGAAAAAGGCAGATATTTGTGGTAGGCCGCATGACATTAAATACAATAAAATATCGAAAAAAAGATTATCATAGAATTAAAAAAGGAGAGGCAAGATACTGTGATGTCTTGACAAGATATTTCTATGTGACCATGTTGTAGAAAACATTTATCTCATACTAATTCATTATGACACACAAGAGTGCTGACATTGTGCCAATAACATAACATTTTACTAGTACTTGTTAAAATACACCAACCTAAGTGAGTGTACTGTGCCAACACACTGTTTAACTCTGTCACATACGTATGGATTAATAAACCAATTCAGCTATTATACATGTTGGTATAAATGTATAGGGTTTTTTTGTCATTTTTTTCACCTTGAAATCTCATCAACACGGGCAAACATTAATGACTGACCTGGAAGTCTTCAGAAAGCTCCAAGAAGAACCTCTCATAGACCCTCAACTCCTCGAATGGACGTCCGGGGTTCTTTTTTGGATGTAGCTTGTTTAGGTCCGTCTCTATGTCATCGTTCTGATCAAAAGGACACAAAGAGAGAAAACACTCATATCTCACTGTGTGCCATCTGGCTGCATTTCGGCTATTGCTTAAGTATGTTGCTATCTAGGGAATATGAGATGGACAAAACAAGGGGAAAAAAGAACTACAGCTAATAAAAAAAATTACAAAAGAGACACAATTTTCTTTTAAACTTATTTTGAGTTAAATTTTAGGGTAATTTTATAGTGTTTGGAAATTTTGACTTCCTCTCTGGATTGTTTAGTCACATCCTGAAAGAGCAGAACAATGTTTTGATTAAATCAGTAATTGCAAAAGTATATCAGAAATGATTGGCATGTTTGACAAAGTGACATGAGAGCGTTAGGCACTGGTGAGTTATGACTACCCTCTGCTGGAAATTTAGAAGACTTTATCAACATCAGTAAAAAACTCTGACACAGCTCTACGATACTCCGTCCTCAAATGACTCAATCTGTAGAGATTCAGTTTAATACAATGAACAATACCCCAAATATCAACAATGGATTCATTTTTAAACAACCGTGTGAGGATTCACATCCTTTAGCCAATTATATTATACATCACAACCCTTTGTGAAGTTGAATCGTGATATAAATCACTTAGGTCTAAACTCTGCACTGTCTCTATAACACCACCGTCATACAGAGGAAATAGACTCAACATTTTGATACAACATTTCACATGGCACATAATGTTGCCATGTGAAATATGGTGTGTGCCTCCGAGTGCTGAATGTTACCGCAGTGTGTTGGTCCTTCTCGTCCTCTTCGTTCTCAGTATCGTTCTCCGTGTCTGCGTCTGTCTCCTCGTTATCGTCACTTTCATCCACCACATCATCCACTGGGTACACACACACAGATATGCATTATGAGGTTACTGTCCTTAACTCGAGCAAGGTGTTTATTATTTAGTGTGTATCAGCCTGGCACATAACCAGACTGGTAGAACTCAAGTGTTTCTGGACACTGAGTTTAATTACTATGACAAGAACAGAGAAAATGTAAAGCAAAAAAAAAAAAAACCTGACGTGAGCAGCCATGATTCAGAGATGAGTGAGAGATTTAGAGGACAGAAAAAATCATGATTATATTTCTTAAAATACAGTGAGCTGGTGATCTCAATGACAAGTCAATGTAATAGCAGTAGCTTGTTATGTTACACCGTTCCCCATAGTTGGATTACTGACATCGCTGACATGTTTTTGGGAATATAGAGGCGTCAACACAATGTAGCGCTAAGACTGAGGCAATTACTCCGGCTGCCGTTGCTAACTAGGGCTGTCAAAACGGTGGTGTTAATCATTGTTTTATGGACTTCTTGTTTGACTTTGCCCTCTCTAGGAAATTAACTAAAGTGTGAGGACATGTACATCATCAAGCAGAATCAATTAAGCAAATCGAGTAATATTTTGACAAGACATGTTTTATCTTAGATCAGTTTAAGGGTGCTAAATTCGAAATTCTACGAATTAACATAACATAGCAGCAAACAACTATTTTCTAAGTAAAGGTATAGTAGAGTACTGTTTACTTAGCCAGTCCAGCCGCGCATGTATGTAAGTTCCTGTGTGGGTGCCCAACTGCTTAGCTAATTGTCGCTTATATGGAGGTTACAGCCGATAACGCCGTCCTGACCCACAGCGTCGTCGGGGAAGCGAAGCGCCCACCTTCTGGCTCCCACCCAGGTTAACACTGTTAGCTCTGTCAGCACTGTCACCGTTGTTTGCCCTGTTTGTGGTGCGAGCACCGTTACAATTTAGCACCTTTTAAGGGAAGCGCAAAGTGGGTCAAATATTCCATCAAAAAGCCTGTGGATGCAAGGAGGCATATTAATTGAGTACAGTGTAAGTGCATAAGTCTACTGGTGAGCATGCAACCACTAAGCAATGTGCACGAAGCATCTTTATTACATGTGTATTACTAACACATGTCATGTGTTAGTTTAGTGAAGTTAGAGCATGACGTGAGGTGAATAAAAAAAAAAAGCTGCAGTGAGTGAGTCTATGTATTCTGAGGATGGAGTTGTTTCTTACGTATGTCTTACCCTTCTTTAAGGGCCTGTCGCAGAGCTGTTGAATTTTTCTTCCTGCAAGTGTGCAGCAGTGTTGCCATCAACAATTTATGCGGTCAAAGATGCAAGCATTATTTGTGTGTGTGTGTGTGTGTGTCTGTGTATTATGTACGGCTGAATCTAGGAGCCATGACTGTGATAAAAAAAGGTGTCCGTCTGTACGACATTATCATCAATGAAAGGCATGCTCATACACTGTGATATGCAGGGGCACGCTCTAGTGAAGTATGTGTGCGTGAGTCCTGTGTTCTCACCCCCAGGTGGCTGGCTGTACAGCTGCGCCACAGTCCCTGCAGCAGGTACATGTGGCAGCTGGTAATGGAAGGCTGATTTGATGGTGGGCAGAGGCAGACGGTTCTTAGGGAAACACTTCCTCATGATGAGACTCGAAGTGTTGATAAGTGGATCCAGAGTCCGCACCGGGAGACACTCCTTGAAATGAAATCACACAGAAAGTAGAGAGTAGGCCAGATGGTGTGTGTGTGTGTGTGTGTGTAGTACGTGTTGCATGCTTTAATTGTTGGCCAAGCGCATGTCACATTCTCACTCACAGTGGACGAGTTGTAGAGGATCCTCATGCCATCAGCGTCGATGAATGCTTTCCTGCCGAGCTTGATGTTGGTGATGTTCCTGAGGCAGACCAGCAGCCCTTTGCGAATGAGCATGTGGCGATGCCGCGTGTCATTGTGATGCCAGTCCTGATACAGAGCCAGCAAGACATGCACATGTTCACCATCTACTGCACGGCGAGCATTCGTCTCTGCAGGGGGAAGTGGTGGAGGGAGACGATAAACATGAAGAGAAGGGTGGGAGGAGTAAGAGGGGTACATTTGGGGATGAGGTAACTTGAAATCTATGTTGAATGATCATTAACTGTGTTCGCGACAGCGGGAAACAGAAAAACATTCAAGTACAGGCAAAGGGTTAATGATGGTGGAGGTGAGAGAGGCAAAAGGAACCAGCACCAATTAAGGCTCACTACACTACTGAAGCGTCAAAACTCAATGCCACAAAGAAAATGACTCACTGGATTTAAGCAGAGCTCCCAGGGCATCCAGAGCTACCCTGTTGATTTAGAAACAAGGCAAATTACACGGTTACATGGTTACTGCTGAACAAACGCCAATGACACATTAGAAAATGGCCTGTGGATGTCACTAGTTTGTTATAACACAGCATTCATGCTGGCTCATTCATCACAATCGACTGCTTACTTAAGCAGGCTGGTGTTCTTCTTGCTGTACGGCGTGACAATCTTGAACATGACCTCCACCACTCCGTTCTTACCCAAAGAAACAGCGTTCACCGCTTCACAAAAACAAACGCATGAAGAGGACACAGCATTCAAAAGTAGATAAAGACTTCGAATACCACTGAAACTTCCGTCAGTTTAAGATTCTGTAGTATTTCTTGGCACTTGAATTCCAATAGAACATAACATTTTGAGCTGTGAAGTTCAAAGTTAAAGGTAACTTACAGTTGGTGGAGTAAACCCTGAGAACCTGCAGGCAGGGCAGAAGCAGTTTGGTGTTCTGTAGGTTCTGTTTCGTTAAGTTGACTGTGGCGTTCAGCGCTCCGCTCAAACGCGCTTTCACTCCAAACTTCCTGTCTGAACACACATGATCATGCAAAGAAAACATCACTAAATGTTTTCTGCAAAATACTAAATAACAAGTCTTCACAGCACCCTGTAGAGTTTGACCACTAGTAGACTAGAGAGCAATGCTTTGTTTGTATTGTGTACACACAAGGACAAACATGCATGCACTACACGGGTAGTTTGATTCACATGCTGGTCCGCTGATGAAGTGGCAGTAACGCACCAAGAAATGGAGCAATGCGCCAACAAGGGCAAGGATGTAAAAAAGAAATGCACTCAACAAGTTTGTTAGACCTCAACACACAATGTGTTTTGCCGAGAAATACGGAATGTTAACATAACTTTTATTTGTTTACAATAAAACTGAACAGCACCTTTAACAGCGCCGACTAGACTTCAGATGACTTAAGCGACATGACATTTTGGACATGAAACAAAGACACAAGATGAACAGAGACAAATGCAAACTCAACAAAATGTCAAAGAAAACAAACATGAGTTGTTCCCTGATAAATATAGGTGGACTGTGTGTTTGATTGAGTTAAACTGTGACATTAAACCCACCTTTTGGGCCAACCTTGGCGAGCAGTGAGTGAAGCTGCAGCATGAGTTCTTCACTGGGAGGCAACTCTTTACTTGCAGTGATCAGAATCTGGAATAAGATTCCTGTTCCTCCTTTACACACAAACACTCCGACCCTGCGACCTCTGCCTGAAGACAGAAAACAACAATAAAGCAGCATTAGATGTGAAAAAACAGAATTCATGATGGGAATATGCAGTCGAAATCCTGGGAAGCACAAACCTTAAAACTTTACTACTTTATCGATCCCAGAGCCATTTAACTTTTACTAACATTTTACCATTTATTAGTGTGGCTCAAGGAATTGTTTATGCTTTTAGATTATGTTTACTACTCACATGAAAAAGTACTTTACTGCCAAATATCATTTTCCTAAATTGTAAATGACAGTTAAATTGCCCACTAAGTGATTATCCAGTAAATGTTATTAGCTCTAAAAATCAGGGCATAAACTGCTCATAAATTTTTTGGGGGAAAAAAAAAAGAGAGATCACTCTACTCACCCACAGTTAGCAGCTCACTGAGAATGTACAAGATGTTCAGAGTGGTCTGGACATCCCTGGTGTTCTGTCGAAGCCACACGGGGGACACTTATTAGACAACATGCAGGTGAATATCCTGAATTATAGCAAGGTGTGCAATTACCTCTTCAGACATTATTTTACTCGCTCCTAGTCGTGCAGTCTAATCTCAAATCAAACGACGCATCGATGTGTCACCTGCAGCGAGGTTTCCCACAGCTGTTCATATAAAGCCAGTGATGTATTTCTTACGTCTCTGCATGCAATGATTTAAACAGTGAGCTTATTCTGACAAAGCTCACATCGTGGATGTCGATTCGTTTTTAAGAAGAACATTTCAAAGTGAGGGAAATACGCCTTAAAGAAATAGTTTGACATTTTGGGAAATAGCATATTCGCTTTATCGCTAGTTAGATGAGAGGATTAATACCACTCTGGTACTGTAAATATGGAGCTACCACTAGCAGCCAGTTAGCTTAGCTTAGCACAAAGACAAATAATTCTTTAATAGTCAAATAAGCTTAAGTGTTGAAGTGCTGTCATGTTCTGAGCTGCTGTCTCCAGTTGTGTCGATGAGTGAGCTGACCTCCAGTGAAGCCAGAATCACCTCCATGCCACTGGAGCCTTTGGACATCACCTCTTTCCCGCTCTTCTCTGCAACACACAACAAAATAAAAAAGGATCAGAAATGTGAAGATAAACAGTTCTGCACTTGTGCAAAGCAACCGAGGGGCAAAGGGGGCGCTGTTATTCCAAGTACAGCGGGTTGTCCTGTAAATGTTGAATCGACCATTCAAGACAAGTCACAAGTCACAAAATTAACTTGGAACATGTGAAGACCACAGTTACTTTTAGTTACAAATATTCTGCCGCATTACACAATAGATATATACAACAAATCATGATTTAACATGTGTCAAATATTAGCTGAGACATGAGCTCAACAGGATGTGAAAATAACTGGTTTGCTACGCTGGAGAATGAGCATTATCTGCTGTCACTAACTAGGAATGCAGCATAACAGCAGGAAATGAATCAAGCATGCGGCTTTCATGGTTGATGACACACACAAACACACTTTCTAAAACACACTTTACACAACTATGTGCATAGCTGAGCGTGTCAACAAAGTAAATAGAAGAGCATGCACACGCTTCAGTGACTTGTAGCGGTGACCTCTTAAAACATTTCTGTCATACCAGACTTTTTAACGCTCTTCAAAATAAACTAGCATCTCGACACTAATCCTACTAAAAAAATAAAATAATACACACACACACACACACACACACACACACAGGATTACGCATACTACCATCCCTGGGACAAAATAATACTCATAATAATCATACTTACAATGATTTGATGCAATTTGTCTATTTACTATATTTTCCAATCCCAATGATTTTATTCTTCGTGTAAAAATGTGTACTAATAAGAACTAACCAAGCTTTATGATGCTACTTAAAAGTAAAATAGATAGACATCTAATTGTGATCTGCACAACTACCTGTAGATGTTGACCTTTAATTAATTTAACTCAATACCCATCACATATGTCTTTCTCAGTGACTGTAGATACTACTCAGCCACGGCTGCACATGAATGTGGAGGTTGTAGAAGTCAGACTGTTTTTTGTAATCTCACCTAACCTGAGCAAAGTGAGATATTTAACATATGTGTAACACAAATAAATAATGCTATTGTGAAAACCTGTATGCATCATTGGAGGATTTTTTAAGGAGGATTTTTAAGAGTCCGAGTCAAAATACCTGAAACAGTTTCATCATTCTGGACCCTAGCTGGTGGGTCCGGGGAGACCACAGAGGGAAAGTATCTCCTGGTGTAGCGGTACTCCATTTCAAAACAAAGGTCTCAAAGCTCACCAAAGCTGCGGGTGAAAAGATGTATTGCAAAATCCCAGGTTCACTGCCTCTGGAGTCCTACAAGTTGTGCAAGTCTGCTGTGAATCAAACACCTAAGAGTGTGATAGTCTATATAAAGGCCCTTAGAAACTTCTGCAGGTATTTCTCTATCCCTCTATCCCTCTATCCCTCTATCCCCCCCCCCCCCTGCACACTACCAGAAACTAAACCACCAATTGCTCCTACAGAAAGATGACATCTATATAGGATTGCTGACTGGTCTGTGGAGCAATTTAATCTTTATTTTTATCAGATGTATGAGTTTATGACCCCACTTTCAACTCCTAGCTGTCCCTTCTCCCTGTCATCCTTGTTATGTTTCTTGGTATCTATTGACTGCCTTCTGCTCCAAAAACACTGAACATGAGACAAGAGTACAGCAAAGTCCTTCTTGAGGTGTATAGTTACTGTGAACAGGGTCACGGACCCCCTCCTTCCCCCTAACCATCGTCACGCTCATGCACATTTCAAGTCGGGAACTGTAGGCAGGGTGTGACAGACAGCCAAGCAGGAGATGAAAGAGGAACAGCTGAGGCATCATGATTGACGGTGTCACAGACGAAAGCCTTCCCACTGTGCACAACAGTCATGATGGATTAACTACAAGCTTACTTTGAAGTGGGAGGAAGGAAGCAATGAATTATGTGAGGAGGAAAGACGAAATTCATGAACAGCAATAATGAAGACGTTCATAGTACCAGCAGGCTCAAAATTAGGTGATGATTTAGCTGAATTCTTCACTTTCACACAAAAGGCTCCATTAAAGTTGACTCAAGTGATTACAAGTTGTTCTCACTCAAAAAATCCATGATAAAAAAAAAAAATGACATTGACTGAAAACTACTAGCTGCGGGGAAAAAATATGAAATCTTAAACAGTTCAAATATGTAGTATTGTGGTACACTTTTATTAATCTTTTTTAAAGTAATGGCTGCCAGTAACCAACTATTTTCATAATTGATTAATCTGTCGTCAATATTTAATGCATTTTTCAATTACCTGATTAATCATTTCGTCTATTTAATGTGTCAAAGTAGTACAAAATACACATGACAATTTCAAAGAGCCCAAGATTATTACTTCAAATCGCTGGTATTATTTTTACAATGAGATCAAATTGAAAAAAGCCGCAACTCCTAACATTTGAAAGGTTGTTAGTTGGCACTTTTGCTTGATAAATGACATTAACAGTTACTGTTTAAATTATTGTCAGTTTGACAAATACATGAATCAACTATTTGTTAAAGCACTAGAGCAATGATGCTTACATCAGAGATTTCTATTACTTCCGGCTCCTTGGAGTGGCAGAGAGGCCCCCCTGCTAACAGAGACACACTCGTGTTTCAGTCTGTTCTCCACAGCGACACCGCACAGCGGCTTCTTCTGCTGTCAGATCTTCTTCTCTACTCTCCTTTTAAAAGAGTAATCAGAGAACCAGATCTGGAGACACTGCAACAATCCATCCACACTTTGACTACCGGTGCACTAACCCATCTCTATTTACACGACAGTGGCACTGAACACATTTTGAAACGGAAAAGTGCAGTAGAGTGCATATCTCTGCCAGGTGTGTCTCCCTCTCGCCTCCAAAACAAAGAAGAGTTGAATATCACTCAATTGTCCCTTCCAGCTCCCTTTACAGTCAAGATGGCGGTGAAGATAACAAAAACAGCCTTTTATTCATCTTGTATTGTGCCTAACTTTAATGGATCATAATATATTGGGTATGGGATTAATCAGAAGATGCTCCGGTTCAAAATGAGACAAACTTTTTCTGTGGATGTCAGTTTTTGAGCCACGACAAAGGCCAAATTTGGCTTTTGCTAGTGAAGCAGTTGTTGATCCCTATCGACCGGTTAAGAGGAGTGAGGAGTCAGTAGTCAATGGCGGTCAATAAAATGTTGTTTCCTAAAGTGTGAATCACCGTAACCACAAGAGGTGAACAAAAAAATATGTGGCTGATCGGTCCAGCAGTATGTGAGATTATCCGTGGACAGACAGACAGGTACACAAACACCCATAACACCACTATAACCACATTGCTTGTCTATGAAAAAACATTAAAATACATGGAAAATGCTGGATTTTGTCTTGTTTTCAGTTGGAGTACAGTGGATTGCATCGTTATTCTGTGCGCGTTTGCTCTCACCCTGCGTCTGTATGAGATGAAATATCTTTGCAGTGACCTGTCTCGCCGTTTCGACATCCCTCTTCATGGCCTCTCCATTCATCCTCTCCAGCTGGCCCAGGAGCATCAGTACTCTGGAGTTACTGGGAACGCTGGAGACACACACACATTTCTACCTTTAGGAGGAACATATACAATTGTGTGAAAAAGTGTTTGCCCCCTTCCTGATTTCTTATTTTTTTGCATGTTTGTCACACTTAAATGTTTCAGATCATCAAACAAATTTAAGTATTAGACAAAGATAACACAAGTAAACACAAAATGCAGTTTTTAAATGAAGGTTTTTATTATTAAAGGGGAAAAAAAATCCAAACCTACATGGCCCTGTGTGAAAAAGTGACTGCCCCCTAAACCTAATAACTGGTTGGGCCACCCTTAGCAGCAACAACTGCAATCAAGCGTTTGCGATAACTGGCAATGAGTCTTTTACAGCGCTGTAGAGGAATTTTGGCCCACTCATCTTTGCAGAATTGTTGTAATTCAGCCACATTGGAGGGTTTTCGAGCATGAACCGTCTTTTTAAGGTCATGCCACAGCATCTCAATCGGATTCAGGTCGGGACTTTGACTAGGCCACTCCAAAGTCTTCATTTTGTTTTTCTTAAGCCATTCAGAGGTGGACTTGCTGGTGTGTTTTGGATCATTGTCGTGCTGCAGAACCCAAGTGCGCTTCAGCTTGTGGTCACGAACAGATGGCCGGACATTCTCCTTCAGGATTTGTTGGTAGACAGCAGAATTCATGGTTCCATTTACCACAGCAAGTCTTCCAGGTCCTGAAGCAGCAAAACAGCCCCAGACCATCACACTACCACCACCATATTTTACTGTTGGTATGATGTTCCTTTTCTGAAATGCAGTGTTACGTTTACGCCAGATGTAATGGGACATACACCTTCCAAAAAGTTCAACTTTTGTCTCGTCAGTCCACAGAGTATTTTCCCAAAAGTCTTGGGGATCATCAAGATGTTTTCTGGCAAAACTGAGACGAGCCTTTATGTTCTTTTTGCTCAGCAGTGGTTTTCGTCTTGGAACTCTGCCATGCAGGCCATTTTTGCCCAGTCTCTTTCTTATGGTGGAGTCATGAACACTGACCTTAATTGAGGCAAGTGAGGCCTGCAGTTCTTTGGATGTTGTTCTGGGGTCTTTTGTGACCTCTTGGATGAGTCGTCGCTGCGCTCTTGGGGTAATTTTGGTCGGCCGGCCACTCCTGGGAAGGTTCACCACTGTTCCATGTTTTCGCCATTTGTGGATAATGGCTCTCACTGTGGTTCGCTGGAGTCCCAAAGCTTTAGAAATGGCTTTGTAACCTTTTCCAGACTGATAGATCTCAATTACTTTGTTTCTCATTTGTTCCTGAATTTCTTTGGATCGCAGCATGATGTCTAGCTTTTGAGGATCTTTTGGTCTACCTCACTTTGTCAGGCAGGTCCTATTTAAGTGATTTCTTGATTGAGAACAGGTGTGGCAGTAATCAGGCCTGGGTGTGGCTAGAGAAATTGAACTCAGCTTTCCAAAGATGTGATAAACCACAGTTAATTTATGTTTTAACAGGGGGGGGCAATCACTTTTTCACACAGGGCCATGTAGGTTTGGATTTTTTTTCCCCCTTAATAATAAAAACCTTCATTTAAAAACTGCATTTTGTGTTTACTTGTGTTATCTTTGTCTAATATTTAAATTTGTTTGATGATCTGAAACATTTAAGTGTGACAAACATGCAAAACAATAAGAAATCAAGAAGCATAAAGCAGCCCCACGTATGTGCAAATGCCCTAATATGACCACAGTGAGTCAAATGACTCCAAAATAACAGCCTACGGAAATAGCTCTTTCTGTAATGCAATGTAATGGTGAAAAAATAACAAATTGGCATGCCATGTTTAATTATCGACTTTTAAGATGCCTTTCATTTGTTTCACTGAAGTTGATTGGCGGACTCCCATCGCTTCACCATTTCTGTGATAGTGACCCATCCCCCATTTATAATCTTAGCTCAGTGCCGCTCAGCTGGAAACACAAGGTCAGCGACGGCAAACATGGGAGAGAAAATCAAAACTCTGTGATTGTACCCAGCGGACCAGAGTTTCTTATATGTCCTTATAAAGACAGAGACAGAGACGGAGACTGTGTGTGTGCGCGTGTGCACGTGTGCGGGTGCGTGTGTTGGAGACAGAAAAGAAAAAAAACTGGAAAAATTGAAAGAATGATGAAAAAATTACGTAAGTCTGGACAAAGGAAAACATGCTGAAGCAGCAGTAAAGCCTAAATAAACACATTGCACAAGTCACATAATGGACAAATCAACACAGATGAACTAGAGAATGAACAGATTATACATATGTAAACTTAATCAGGACAAATACACTGAAAGGTTTATTCCAAAGAGGTTTCCTCTGCATTAATGATGAGTGTTTTTTCAGTAATAATGACAAATACACATGGAAGGTTCAAGCAAGGCCAACGAATCATCTGCTGTGTTGCACAAACAAGCTCTCTATCAGACACAGACAGTGCAACACAGAGAGAGAGAGAGAAGAGAGCGAGAATATGTGAACAGATAGTAACTTGTGAACTTGTTTCACACAGAAACACAATCGTAATATCACAGCCTGTATGTCTGTTTGTGTAGAGCGACTCACCCCTTCTCTGTGGCCATTTTGGGTTTGTTCATTTTTACCACTTCAACATGTCATGTCGTCTGCAAGAGAGATAAAATAAAGACTTTACGGACAAAAAAAAAAAAAAGACAAGCATACACATACTGTACAATTTTAGCAAAGAGCATAATAAACCTTTGCCCATTCAATTAAAGAGATCCCTCTGTTGTGATCTCAGGCTGTAGCCGGCTCTGCAACTATGCAAAGCTCAGATGACAAGCAACCTAAAATACCTACTGTAGCCGTGAATGTGTTGAACTGTACATATGAGTTATCTCTGTAACAAGCTGGTGACCTGTCCAGGGTGTGCTGGGACAACCTACAGCTGCAGAGAGATGGCTCACATCGACTTTACCAGGACAGACTTAATATCAGATATACAGAAGCGCCTGACTGATTTTACACAAAACAAAGAGGCTGCCCTACATGCTGCAGATCTCAAATGACTGGAGACAATAGACCCGTATCAGGTAATTTGAACACAAAGTCTGAGAGAAGCAATACAGTGCTAGTGTTCAGCTGCCTTACATCAAACCACTACATTTATTTCAAAACAGAAAAGTCGAGCAAATGACTCCAGCATTGGTAACGTGAGTTCCCACAGGTCTCTGAAGAGTCCCAAATCAGATCAGGTCACACAGTGAATACAGGAGCATTTATGGGCTGAGATAAGATGAGTCATAAATAACGCTATTAAATGTAAAGCTATCAGTTAACATCACTAGGGTTAGATAAAGACAATGGTTTTATTACATGGGTCTTTACAATGTTATAAGGTGCTTAAAATACAATATAATACAGTTAAAAGAAAGAAAATGCAAGAAATATGACCAGGCTTGCAGAGTCAAACTGCAAAAGTCACCAGCCGTTTTACTAGACAGGTAACATCACGGACGACCACACCTGAGGATCTCAGGTCAGTTGACCAGCGGCTGAGGAGGAGCAGCTAGATCAGATCACCTATTTGAAGCTTTCTCCAGAGCAATCGTAACACTGACATGTTTTGGAGGCCAGCTCACACAGGACAGATGGCGGCCTGACCACAATAAACAGCACAGGGCTGCCTCCTTCCACAAACCCAACAATCCAAAATCCATTTTAAAAACAACATGACACGCTACCGTCATACCACCAGCCCACGGGGACATTTGGGTTATTCACTGTTATTAGGCTATTGTTTCACAAGATGCTAAGTTAGATGACCTAGCTGTGGCTCTGAGGCTGCAGTCCGCTGCACCTGCTGGACTAGTCACTCATTAACGGCCGCCTGTCTGTGGCAGCAGGCGAGCTAACGGTATGCTAACAATAAAGCGCACACAGGCGATTCTAGCAAGAGCAATAGACCTGCATATTACTAACAACAACGAGGGATTTACGAACCTGTCTGGAAAAGGAGCTGCTGTCCAATGCAGGGTGGGCCAATACCGAGACAAGTGGGACCGCTGCTGGTCGCCTGCGCGTTGCCTGAAACGCCCTGATGGTGTTGTGATGAGACCCGTCCCAACTGTCAGAGCGGCTGTCGGTGAACCACGCGAGAGTACGTTTCTCTGGGTGGTTGTAGGCGCAGTTAGGAAGAGGATGGAAAGCTCCCTAATGAGCCAAATGCGTCATAGACCTTCCCCAAAATATAACATTTATTTAGTTGTATACCTGAACTGACCGGGTTTCAAACTACAAACTGTTCATTGAGGGCTTGAGCGCCATCCTGACATATAAGGACTACATTTCCCATGTCGACAGTGGCCTGTGACGTTTACTTTATGCGCCGATTTTTACATTCGTTGAAGATATTTTTATTAGCTACATGGTTAATGCAAAATACTAAGGTACGTGCACATTTACAACGACTATATTGACTTCTAATAACAGTGCTATTGTTTTGTTTTGAAGATACTCCATCTTTGTTCATAGGAAACATCCACAGTGGGCAACATTAGCTTGTTAGCACACGGTATTACAAGCTACTTTGACGTTGGCGATAGTTAGCAAACATGTCCTATGCGTCTCACGTCTTTCGATACTTGGAAAAACCTGAAATGCATTTTTGTAACGTACGTCGGTTTTGTAAACATTACAAATGTAGGGTTAGTCATTACACATGTGTAGATGATGGAGCCAAAATAGCCCAATAAGCTGACACACTGTTATGTTATTCGATTCACATGTTAGCTAGCTACGTTGATTTAGACTGAAGGAAATGTATCGATATCTTCTTTGACCTAAAGTCAGATGAAATCGATTTCAGTGCGTTCATATGACACACATATCACGTCACTGGCTGCAATTGTAGCCTCTCTACTCAATAAGTCTCCATAGAAATCTATCTCCGAATATCTGATAAGATGTGCTTGAAATATGATCATGTAAATATACCATCATTAATCAGTCATACAGAAATGGGAACGCTTTCTTTAAACTCCCGTCACAGTACTGACATGTTCTTGGTGTAAAAGGCTGAGACTTTCCAGTGCACTCAGGCGTACAATTTACTCCTTTTTAGGCTCTAATTAAAGTTTCACAAGTCAGTCCACAGAGATGTTAATCCTCTCCTTTTGCCTGAGATCATAATATACCTTTTGTTCAGCTTTGCCGGGGTAGAGGTTAATTATTCATTCAGGTGTTCATTTTTTTGGTTATATTGTTCATGCTGGCTCACTGGCACAACTTAATGTAACACTGAAATTGATGAAAGCCATCATTATCGTTTTAGATATTAGTTAAAGTAATGCTTGTAATATCTGACATTTTGTAATATTTGTCCTTTGTGTTTCTCTTTAGTAGTCACGATGGTGATGAAGTCAGCAGTTGATGATGATGATGCTGGCTGGGGGCTGGGCATCCCAGAAAAGATGAGGAACAATGCCAACTGGGTTGATATTACGCATGAATTCAAGGGCGCATGCAAAGGTACAGGCTCGGCAAGTGGTTTGCGTGAGTGTGTCATATGTGTGCAGTTATGACAGGTACTGACGTGTTCTTTCTTTTCTTGTCCTCATCCTTAATTCATGCAGAGTTGAACCTTGGAGAGTTGCTTCATGACAAACTGTGAGTAGGACAAAGTGATTTTTGCAAGCTCAGACTTAAAAGAGACAGTTTGCGCCAATTAAAAAACAATAAACACTTTCAATAGTCAGCCTGCTTACACTCCCAAAAAAATTGAGCTGAGCGTTTTTATGCTCCAATTGTCTAAACATGGTTTCAGAGACTTCATAGCACTGAAAAGACTGAGTAATTACAATGAAACATTGAATTCTTGTATTTTCTTATTGCATAAACATTGGAATTTAACCATGCTAGTGTCTGAATCAGCTGTATCAGTAGGATTTGTTGAACCTTTGTAAACGCGCATACAAAACTTAACACTTAATCGCTCCGCTATGGTGACAGGTTTGGCCTATTTGAGGCCATGTCCGCCATAGAGATGATGGATCCTAAGATGGACGCAGGAATGATTGGAAACCAGGTCAACAGGAAAGTACTCAACTTTGAACAAGCTATCAAGGTACAGTACCGCTGCCATACAATGACAATAGTCAATTGTTAGGAATTAAGACTAAGCCTAATTTTCAATGTACAACTCTGATTGCATTGTCTTGGTTTGTTTTATA
>NW_022280047.1:5550731-5581748 GCF_004355925.1 Anarrhichthys ocellatus
TATATATATATATATACTGTATATATACTGTATATATACTGTATATACTGTATATATATATACTGTATATATAGAGAGTAAAATGAACCACTTAGTTCTAAGTCATTTGTATTACTGTATCGTTTTAGGAAGGTGCCATTAAGGTGAAAGACCTTAGTCTTCCTGAACTAATTGGTATCATCGACACAAGTTTCTGCTGTTTGGTGAGTTCTCACTTTCTCATACTGTAAACGGTAGGTTTTGTGAGTAATATGAATGTAGAGGTTTGCATTGTACTGACCCACAAATGGCACATTTTATCTTGTGAGTAGCTCCCCTCCACAGTGAGATGAAGAACGAGTGGGGATAGAGTTAGTCTGTTATTCAAGATCGCTGGTCAAGTACTTCCCACTGGTCAAAGATGTTCTGCAATCGTGTTGAATTTGGAGAGATGTAGAGCAGACAGAAAACATTTGATGAATTCTCTTTATAGTCACAGAGAACTTAAGATGTTTGCCATTTTACAAGAACATACCAAAAATGGCAATCCAACGTGTAGTCTAAACTTCACTATTTTCTTTTTTTCTGAAATAACTACCAAAATAATAATAATTAAAAAAGTCATGAAGGTGTTTGAAGTTCTAGTGATTGAATCCCATTGAATTTTAGATCAGCACCACTGCAGGAAACGCAGCACTCATGTGTGCGTGTCTGTGTGTATCCGTAGATCACATGGCTGGAGGGCCACTCCCTGGCGCAGACTGTGTTTACCTGTCTGTACGTCCATAACCCCGACCTGATTGAAGAGCCGGCCCTCAAAGCCTTTGCCCTGGGCATCCTGAAGGTGTGCGACATCGCCCGAGAGAAAGTGAACAAGGCCGCTGTGTTCGAGGAGGTGAGCAACTTCCTACATTTGAGCTTTTGCCAAAGCTGTTCCAGTCCGTGGTGGTCTGGGAATATTGTTAATAATTTTACTGGTGTTTCTGGTTTGTCTACTGGTATTTCCATTCATTTAAGTTAATATTACAATTGGCCATTGATGACTTAGTGTCGTATTTATATGTGGAAATGCTGATTTACCGCATATTTTTCCGTAGGAGGATTTCCAGGCCATGACCTATGGCTTCAAGATGGCCAATAATGTGTCAGACCTGCGGGTGACAGGTACAAGTACTGCGTTGTAGATTCAGTAGATCATTGCGTCTACGGCTTCACTTTAATACTGAGTCATACTGTTGTTTCAGAGAAACAAAGCTGAGGTAATCTCTTCCTCTCATTTGCTCTTCCTACCAGGAATGCTGAAAGATGTGGAGGATGAGTTACAGAGGAAAGTTAAGGTATTTGTTCCTGGCCAGTTTAAGCCACAGTCTTTGCCATTTCAATAGAACCCCGCTGATAAGAATATTACATTTGGTTATGTCTTGTTTTTCTCTCCCACTTCCTCAGAGCACGCGCAGTCGACAGGGTGAGCAGCGAGACCCAGAGATGGAGCAGGAGGTACGTCGGGTCGTTCCTCCGTGTTGATGGAGTTTTGTTAAAGGCGTGTTCTTGGAATAGCAGTCAGATCATCTGAAAGCTCAACAATCGTTGCTTCTGACTGACGTGATGCAGTTTCAACATAAAATAACATCAGCTTGTGTCACTGGTCTTTATTAATTTAGTGAGCATCCCAACATTTCAGCCGCAGAGTAAACCTCTGAACCCTCCTCCTCAGTCTCTGCCTGGTGTAATTAGTTTCCCAGCTGCTGTCTATCTGAGTGTGAGGCTCATATGAACTCTGGAGACTCTTTCATTACAGTAATAATAATGAAGGAAGGAAGGAAAATCAGATCCAAAGATGGACTTTGTCTGGGTGGCTTGTTACTTATCGTGCCTTGTAAAGCTTGATAGACAAATAAGGAAATATATGTATTAATAGCTTTGCATGGACACATGATCCTGTTAAATGCTCTCATTTATTTTTTTTCAGCATCAGCAGTATTTGGCACTTTTCAATAGAATCAAGTTCACACGCCTTCTACTGACTGCACTGATCACCTTTACCAAGAAAGAGGTAACACACACACAAACACACACACAGTTACTACGACCACGTGGATTTAAACATGTTCTTCTGCTTATAACGAGCAGTGAAGAGGGTTTTATTAAAGTGTACTTGCAGGCACCTCTATGTCATCTTCTTCTTTGTTGTTGTGTTTGTGTTTGTTAACTAACAGTTTTCTCTTCATCAGACCAGCTCGGTGGGTGAGGCCCAGAAGCTGGTGGTTCAGGCTGCTGACCTCCTATCGGCCATGCATTCCAGTATTCAGCACGGCATCCAGTCACAGAATGACACCACTAAAGGAGGTAACGTACACACTCGCATTAAAACTCAGCATTAATGTTTCTTATTCACTTACCCCACTTCCCGGAATTGACTTGCCCATACACAGAATGTTTTATTCATTCGCGGCTGTGAATTAACAATAACAACAAAGTCTAATGACTAAGTTAATTGTCATTGTTTCCATTGAAATGCTCATTTGCACTTCAGCTCATCAACTTTGTCTTTAGCCATTTTGATGAGAAGGAAGCGAGATGCTCACTCCGTAGCTACTTCATTCATCAGCTCTGCTATTCTTTTTTTTTTTTTTTTTTTTTTCTTTTTTTTTTTTTTTAGCACTTGATTTTAGATTCACTAGCCCATTGTGGCATTTTACTTGTCCTGGGCAATAATTTTGCTTTTTAGAGGGAATCTATTGGCAGAAATGGAACACATTATTCATAAGTTTGTTCTTTTTAATGTATAATCATCTGTAAATAAGAATTGTTGTGTTTTTGATACCTTGTTTATATCTACAAAGGAAGCGTTCTTCTTCACGGAGTCTGCTCTGTTGCACCGCCATGTTTCTACAGTAGCCCAGAATGGACAAACCAAACACTGGCTCTAGATCGGGCCACCGTAGAGCTCCTACACCCTTGGCACACGGGAGAAGTTTCAGTTGGTTGCAATCTGCAACCTCACTGCTAGACGCCACTAAATCTTACACACTGGCCCTTTACGTAGTCGTCATGCTGAGGCCGCCTCGTAGGGAAGATGACTTTATATGTGACCTGTGTTAAACGTTTGTGTTCTTTATTCTCTGTGACTGCTGCAGACCACCCCATCATGATGGGCTTTGAGCCGCTGGTAAACCAGAGGCTGCTGCCTCCTACCTTTCCTCGCTACGCCAAGATCATCAAGAGGGAGGACATGGTGGCTTACTTCAGCAAACTTATAGAACGCATCAAGACTGTGTGTGATGTGATCAACACCACCAACCTGCATGGCATACTGGTAAACACATTTCCACCTCTTACTCTGCTGTCTGAACCCGTAGCCTTTTCTCTGTTTGTTGGATTGCTTAGTTCAAAATTACTTTTTCTGAAGTGGTCATCTCCCCCATACATACGCATGCTTTCTAGGTCATTATACATGATAAAAGCATATGAATTGAAACATTATGTAGAGTGTGTTTGTGTTTTCTTCAGGACTTCTTCTGTGAGTTCAGTGAGCAGTCTCCCTGTGTCCTCTCCAGATCTCTACTCCAGGTGAGTTAATAATTGATTCTGAAGAGTCGCTGCTTTTTCCCTCTGATGCCTACAGAGTAAGGTGGTTTGTATACATGTAACAACGAATAACACCTTCAGATGACATCATATAATCTCATAATTAAAAACGTATCCCTGTAGCACCAGGTGTGTGAGAACTAAAGGGGACTTGTTTTCCTAAATCCAGACGACGTTCCTGATCGATAATAAGAAAGTGTTTGGGACCCACCTGATGCAGGACATGATTAAAGATGCTCTGAGATACTTCGTCAGCCCACCGGTCCTCTCCTACAAGTAAGACTCATTTAATGCTCATTCACATTTTTATGGTATTTAAAGGGTGTGTTTGAGCTCATTGTGTCTCGATCAGCTGTCTCAAGCTCATATTGTGTGTGTGTGTGTGTGTGTGTGTGTGTGTGTGTGTGTGTGTGTGTCCCTCCAGGTGTTGTCTGTTCAACAACCACCAGGCCAAGGATTACAGTGACTCCTTTGTTACGCACTGCTCCAGGGTATGTTACCGTCACTGCTTAAAGTTCTAGTCTGGTGCGTGTGGTTCGCTTTGTGAACTTTATGGGATGTTTTCAGTTTGTTTGAGTAGTAGAATTATAAGTGAATAGCTGAGGTGGAGAGATGTGGAGTGGAATTTGGGTGGAACACTGAAAGGCTTGTCTATCATTAGCCCCCAACATGAATAGACAAGTGGGAGCTGTGTGTTTTATTTGTTTGCGTCTTGTCACTTCTCCCTGCAGCCGTTCTGCAGTCTGATCCAGATCCACGGACACAACCGAGCTCGACAGAGAGACAAGCTGGGTCACATTCTTGAAGAGTTCGCCACACTGCAGGACGAGGTGAAGCGCAGCTGTTTCCTCTGTCGTATTCCTCCTTTTTTTTTTTTTCTGATACTCAAACACAACACCACTGTTTTTTGCATCATTGCACCACACAAGTTAGGCAGAAATATGTCACCTACTCTGAGGACAGGTGTGGTTCTATAATTCATAAACCAACTGCTAAATTCTTCTTGTGTGCTCTGCAGGCGGAGAAGGTGGATGCAGCCCTGCATAGCTTGCTGATGAAGCTTGAGCCTCAGCGACAGCATCTAGCCTGTCTTGGCACCTGGATCCTCTACCATAACCTGAGGATCATGATCCAGTACCTGCTGAGCGGCTTTGAACTAGAGCTGTACAGCATGCACGAGTACTACTACATCTACTGGTGAGAGCACACGCACACACACACACGCGCACACACACACACACACGCGCTGGTTTGTTTGTTCCTGGTAACTCTAAATCTCAGCGTGCTCCCTTCTAATCATCTGTGAATGAACACCTGTTTGTTTCCGACTGCAGGTACCTGTCTGAGTTCCTCTACGCGTGGCTGATGTCCACTCTGAGCCGAGCCGACTCCTCTCAGATGGCAGAGGAGCGGATCACGGAGGAGCAGGTGAAAGGACGCAGCAGCAAAAAGACCAAGAAGAAGAAAAAAGGTACACTCTATCGTAGCCTCTGTGGCTGAGGTGAGAGCATGACCACAAATGAAGAGGGCGATCCTCCTGTACGGTGGGTGCTCGTCCTAATAATGATGTGATGTTCGGGTTTCTTCTGCAGTTCGTCCTCTCAGCAAGGAGATCACCATGAGCCAAGCATACCAGAACATGTGTGCTGGCATGTACAAGGTAGGAACACCAGCACAGACACACTTTGGAGCCCTCTCCTCTCCTATTGGATATACACTGCTGTAGCATCGATCCTCTGTGTCTCTCCTCAGACTATGGTAGCTTTGGATATGGACGGGAAGATGCGTAAGCCTCAGTTTGAGTTGGACAGCGAGCAAGTTCGCTACGAGCATCGCTTCGCTCCCTTCAACAGCGTGGTCACGCCCCCACCCGTGCACTACATCCAGTTCAAGGTGCTGTTCATTATTCTTGTCCTTTCTCCCCTTTTCCTCATCACATTCCCGTCACCTTTCCTTTTCAAATTGTTTCCTTTTGTTGGATGTTCCTCTCCTCTCTGACTTTGCCCTTCTTGCCCTCTCCAGGAGATGTCCGATCTAAGGAAGTACAATCCTCCGCCAGGCTCCGCTGACCTGTACATGGCCGCCAGCAAACACTTCCAGCAGGCCAAGCTCATCCTAGAAAATGTGCCCTGTCCAGACCCCGAGGTAAGGAAAATTTACTCTTTTTTTAATAAATGCCTACTGTGAAAGGAAATGTTGCATATTGTTCTATTTTCAGTGTCCCCAGCTCCAAAATCTATTCTTGAAAAGATTTTCTCACCTAGACTTTTGCTACTTTTTGGTAAATCATTTGGGACTACAGCATTTCAAACCATTCAATCATTCAAAAGCATAGCCTCAGTTTTATGGGCTTAGTATTTTTCTGCTGTATTGCTCTAAACTGAGTTAAATGGTTTGTTTGTACTCTAGTTTTTGCCTTTTCTGAACTATCACTAACAGTTAATGATTGAAAACAGGTGAACCGTATACTGAAGGTGGCCAAACCCAACATCGTAGTCACGAAGCTCCTGGCTGGAGGCCACAAGAAGGAGACCAAGGTAACACGACACACACAATGAACGGATTATCATTTGGTTCTGTGGCGGTCGTGGATTGTGATTTTTATGTTTATCTTGGTTAATGTTCCATGTTGTGAACACTTTGTTGACATACTTTACTTTTCTGCATCTCTAGGTGCTCCCAGAATTTGACTTCTCAGCTCACAAGTACTTTCCTGTGGTCAAGATTATCTGATTGTGCTCGGGGGTTGATTATTATGTCATCATAACGACCATCAGCCGCAAAGACCACACCCTCACTTGAACAAGTGTGCGATGGCCCTGACCCGGTGTGTGTCTGTGAGATACAGCGAACGGTTAAGTTGTGTAAAGGAGTGTTTGATACGCTCGATTCTGTTTTTCACCCGAACGAGAGATGAAACCAGACCAGAGAACTCGCACCTGGACCTAAATGACTGACAATATCCACATCTGTGAAAATGTGTGTGCGTGTGTGTGTACATGAGTCGGACACAAGTCGATTGTTTCTAAGCTGCCCCCTGAACTGTTTTGTGAAGGCTTTAAAAGAGGAGCTGTAATGATAATGAGTGCATATCATTCAATCATATGGAACGTTTCTATGTATTTATGTGCTTATTTGAATGAAAGTGTTGAGCGTGGGAGGACTACAGCATCTTGTTTTACTTCAGCACCAGTTTCATCTGCATCCGTCTATTGTGAACCCGAGACGGGACAATCTGTGAGAACAACCGCACACAATGTGAATTATCTTGTGCAGAGGAAAAACACACGTAAGAGATTAAAAATACACAACAAACAGCAGTGGTGGAGATACTTTACAGGCCAAGGAGCCTTCTGCACTGCTTCCTCAAACCAGCTGTCACACATATCATAATAAAACATGTCTTTACTTCTTCTGTCATTTAAGTCCTCGCTCTCACTCTAGTTCTAATTGTGTTTAGACATCTAGCAAAGTGAGCGACCTCATGAACAAATTGATATAGATGTGCAATTTCTGAAATTCACTCACTAATAAACAGGTTATGTAAATTTCTCTTAAGTCTAAATAAGGTATTGTGTTGCATTCATAAGTGAAGCATTGAGATATGCACCAATATTATGTTATAGTTTATTTGTTATAGGATGCTATAACAAATAAAGGAGTGTACCCTGAAGTAGTGAATAGCAGTGGAATAGTGTCTTCACAGACATTAGATATTCAGATATACTGAAGAGATAACGGATGAACTCTGGATGGTTTTATTCATAGATAGCACAGTGCTCCCAAATACACTTTGTTCGTCTCAGTAAAGAAAAGTTTATTTTACCTTCCCATTGTTAATTACAAAAATAACCGTAACAATACTTTAAATTGATCACACCTTTAATCTCCAGTTTAATTCCAAAGTGAACTACGTCAACATGAAATTAAATTCATACGGCAGGTGATTATGAAAAGAGATATCTGACATCTGTGAGGTTTACTCATCAACACACTTCCTGTAGTTGGCCCACTTACAGAGATGCTGACATTACACATGAGACATTGTTATAATCCACAGCTGAGCCTGCATCACATCAGAGGTGAGATTAGAACGAAATAATTAAGAAAATGATTTTGATGATTGAAAAGTATTTGACTTTCTACACCAGCTTTAAAGGCACATGTTGTGGTTCCATCACTGTGGTGATCACTACCAGGTTCATCATTCTCACGTGTGTCACCTCAGACTGCCGGTGGTTTTGGCTTCTGAGGGTTTAAAACAACAAATTATGAAAGTAACTTCTATTTTCAGAAACTGAATCACGTATCTTTGTATTGCTCGGCGTTAGGCCTTGTTTATAGAGATAGATACAGAGTGTGAAGGAAGCAAAATACCGCAACAACGTTTCGCTTTCTCTCGAGTTTTCCCTCGTTTGCTTCTTTCCATCTGTACTCTTTTCTTTCTCTCCCTTTCTACTCCCTGGCCTTTGATCATTTTAAAATGTCTCCCGGTCTATTATGAGCATTTGGAAATGCATGGATTAACAAACAGACCTGCAAGACCAAGTCATCATTTTTACTATTATTTTGTATTCTAAGTAATAGTTTTCACTTCATTGTTTTAAAATATTCTACTACTTTTCTTTGTCATAAAAACTCTGACACTAAATAAAGCTTCCCTGCATTGGTACAACCACACGTTGAAATCAATCCCACATGAAACCTTGTCTTGATAGTGGTAATAAAACGTGTTTTATTCTCTATCATCAATAAAACTAATGATCATTTCAACATTTTACACATTTGTTCCACATTGTAGAATGAAATAAAATTACAAAAAACAAATCAAACAAATTAAATCAAGAAAAAAAAAAGTGAATCAAATTTAGAAATATCAAAAAACATTTTCTCTACACGTACATAGACACAGAAAAAGGTACTTCTTACACAGAAAAGCTTTCTGACAAAAAGCAGTTTACATTTTGCAGTGTCAGACAACAGACAACACCACCCATAACAGCAACTTTGCAAATAAAATGACAATAAAAATCTCAAACCACATTTGTCCTGAAAGATTTACCAAAGAGACAAAAGACACTTTGACACGAATGACTTTGAGCTTCATTAGTTGAAACAAAAGTGCTGATTTGCGACTTGTTTGAACCCCTTTGTGTATCATCAGAACTCCAATCCTGTATTTGTACGGTTACTTAGAAACATGATGGCCGGGCCCGGATTCAATAAAATAATCATGATTAAAAAATACAAAAATAAGTTAACAAAATTGACACTACTACAGGTGTGAAATTATCTTTGAAATGATAATAAGAATGCTGACTGGAAAAAGTTTGTAATCATAAATCACACATTTCTTTCAATTTGTGTTCCTCAAAGAAAGTTACCTGAAGAGTCTTCACGCTGTCAACAATCTTTAATATATATTCTGTAGCTCAAATATGTCATTATTAAGATAAAATGTCTGAACTTTTACATGAAAGGGGAAACTAAGTCTCGTGCATTTTATTATTGTAGATAGTTTGCTAGAATTCAGCACATGTTGGTAAAACTCATGTTTACTCGTATAATAAGTAGATTCTGTGAGATTTAGCTTCAGCCTTAGCTCGACACAGCGGTGATGAAGGTGTTGGAAAACATACATGATTCATGAACAGACTGTCGATGATAAGTCAAAGCATTATGGAAATGATGGCAATTAAAACCACAACAAGTTAAGTAACTGTGGGTATTCTGTCAAAGTCACCAATTATAAATAAAGTACGGGGAAAGATAAAGTAAAATCATCTGTCCTGTATAAAACACAAGGCAACAAAAGATCCCGCCACAACATTTCATCATTTTGTCATTTTTAATGCCTAATATCAGTCTGTGTTTGCACTCACCCACACAATGTTCGCCCTAAAGCACAACACAATACTGAAATCAGCAGACCAGAGGCAGTATCCACAAAGTAAAAGGTCCAAAATCAGTACGCATGTACCACCACGGCCCCACAATCCACCTCCAATGTGTCAGAAGCAGCCGACCGCAGCGGTGGTGTACACAGAATCAATAAGGCATAACAAATGAGATTCATGACGCACTAATATCATCAAGGAGTTCCAAACTATTCCCTTCATTATAATCTGAAACTGTACCTTCTGTTTTACTGATCCCAGATGTTGCTCACATTCATACATGCTGAGAAGAAAAGCCATGCTGCCGTTAAAACGCTACTCTATAATTATAATTATAATATTATAATACGGTATGTTTACTTACTTTTCACAGCACTTCTGGCTACGTGGGAAGCAAAAGAAGCTTCTGTTTTCATTTTCCCGTTTGACTGGGACACAATTCCTTAATTTGTTGCAGTTATGGAAGGCCTCATTTGTGTTCACTGTCAGACTGACCACTGAGCCAAAGTCAGTATCCTTTCTACGAGCAACAGGAGGAACTTAAGGCGTTGTTTGAGATGCTGTTGAGCCTGTACTGCAGAGTTCTGTCACTGCGATGGTTTGCACTTACTACAGTACTTCACACCTCATGACCCTGTGAGGGTGTGCAGATTATCCTCACTTATATTTAATCATTTAAGATACAGTCTTTACAGAGTGAACATAAACACTTCTAGCCACGTAATCAAAATCAACTGATTTCCAAGGTTTGTGGTCATTTTCATTTTTGAGTCTTGAGATGTCTTAAGTTGTGTTTAGGGAACACTAGAACCAAGTAGGTGATGGTACTTAGAAGTACTGAGTACTTCCATATCACCTAAACATGCTGAAATGAATGTGAGCACAGTGTACCACCATAAAAGCACCGCGGGGGGTTTATGTTTTCAGTGAAATCCATGTGAATGGACGCCATGAGTGTTCACGCTGGGCTGACATTTGCATATTTCAGTCTTATTTTTTTTGTGGCTCTTTCAGAATATTGTGAGTTAAAGATAGAGTGGTAAATATTCTTTCTCTAATTCAGAAAACATTTCATCAAATCAAATGCACGAAAAACAATTAAGATTATAAATTTTAAAAAAATATTCCAGGAAGTAAATGCTTTTGAAATGAACCGTCACAAGACTTTCTATGGAGATTACCATCTGTGGGTTATTTTGTGTTCACTGTGTTTGGCGGGCTGCATTAACCTGTATGCTTATGTTGTGCTGAGGTGAATGAGGGGCTCCTTGTCCAGCTCCAGCTCTGCAAAAAAAAAAAAAATCAATATTGTGTTAATTACACAAGCATACCTGTGTTTATATTTAATATATAGCTGCAGAGTGTTCACAGCAGGCCTACATTAAAACTGGTGAAAGATCTAACGAGCTGCATAAGAAATAAGAAATGCCATTGAGCGCATTGTTCGTGTCTAAAGGAACATTACCAATGTCCAGAAGTAAAAGCTGTGTTAATGATACAGTCAGCTGAACTGGAACATCTGAAACCAGATTTATTTCCTTAGTTGCTATTCCCCAAGGAAAACAAGAACAGTGAAGACACACCATTATTATGTAGAGTCCGCATCCATCACCTGTGTGTGTACAGCTGGTTCAGCAGCAGGCAGCTGCAGTATCGCTTTACACAAATCAGATTTATCTTTGCACAAACAAACGTCTTGTTTCAAACCTCTGAAAATAGCAGTTTAACTGAACCTACATAGCAGCAGCCCCACGATGATCGATACACAACTGAGATAAACAATCTACTCAGACATCAGCTTGATACTTCAGGGATTTTCTGCAATTACAATGTGTGACTTGTTGAGTTTTATGATAATGTCTAAACATGAAGAACAAGAAAGCAAGTTACTGTCGGTGAGGAACACATCTGTGTGTGTTTTAGTGTGTACCTTAGATTTGAGCAAGCTCAGCTTGTTTGTCCGCTTCAAACTCGCCTTCATTCTCATCATCTCCGTTATAGTCCGCCAGCTCCTCCTCCATGTCCTTGTCTATCACAAAGTACAACGTGCTAATCAACACAAAATACATACAAAGGACTTTTTAGCACAGTGCCTCTATTTCTTCATCCTTACCAGTAAATAACTATCCCTCACTCAAACCTATGCTCTGGTCTTCAGAGTCAACTGCACTTTGACAAACCCCAAAGTTGACACTGAGGATGTACTCACTCTCTCTAGACACACACACACACACACACACACACACACACACACACACACACACATTCAGTTTTAATTATATTAAGACACACATACCTATATTTTCAGCATGTTTACTATGCTGTTGTTTCTCCAAATCAACTTCACCCACGACTTGCTCGTCTGCATCATATTCTTCTGGCTCCTCAAGTTTCCGACCAATAGGAGTCTCATCCGCCTTCTCCCGGCCAATCAGCATGCCGTCCATCCCAGGGTCTGCCTCTGGGGACATGACAGAATTGTTGTTTATGTCCAGTAAAATGTCACCTCATCACTGAGAGTGCCTGAATAGCAATAACAAAGTAGTTCACTGCTTTCAGTGAACCGGGCCCTCTACCTTCGGTCTGAGCGCCCTCCTCATGAGCATCCATCACCGCCATCTCTTTATCCTCGGTCAGGTTATTCTTCAAAGGTCCCCCGGTCTCAGCCTCGCCCTCCTCTGTTTCGACAGCTTCCTCTGGTGGTAGCAAAATGTCCTGCTTGACTGCAGCAGCTGAGGGAGCAGACTGGGACTCTGCTTTGGAGAGGTCCTTCTGTGGAGCCAGGTCTACTGGGGCATCGGGATCTGGTACATAAGAAGGGAGGAAGCAAAGTGCAACGTGAGGGTGAACACTTGTTACTGCAAATGTACACAAGTTGACTTAAAGTCACACAAAATGCATTGGATGTACATTCATGTACACATAAACATCAGTGTCAGGAAGATCTATGTCTGTCACCTTTGTCCACGATGATCTCATTGGTCAGTAGTTCAGGTGGATCATTTCCTTTGGGCTGAGAGAGGCTTGGTGTGTGGCTTACAACAGTTACCACATTATCCTCAGTCATGACCGGTTCGCCCTCTGTTGCTGCTCCATCCACCTCGTTTTCCTGCTGAAGAGAAAACATCATAAACCACAAACCTTTACGTCATCGAAGCGTAAAAAGTAAGACGTGTCAAAGCCACTTAATGATATTAGACCTTTTTTTTTTTTGCATGAAAATCAACTCCATTTGCACACTTGCATGTCAACAGACAGAAAGCCAGTTCAAAACATCGACCAAGCCTGATGAGTTGCTGTTTTTCTGTATTACAAAGAAAATCAAACATATGTGTTGAGAAACAGTTCGAGGGTTTCAACACGGTGCTATAGTGTGTATATGACGAATGGCGACCGATATCCTTCCACGTGGTTCAAACAGGAAACCAACACACCTCGCCTGAGGGAGAGATGAGCTTCTCAATTTTCTTCTGAACTTCAAGTTTAGCAGCGGCCACTCTCTCGTCACACAACTCCTTCTGGGACAGGACCTGGGACTGACAATGGGTCCTACACACACACACACACAGAGACACACACACACACACACACACACACACACACACACACACACACACAGACACGTCAACCAGGAATGACAGACACAAATTCACTACATTGAGGCAATTAATAAAGCTGAGCTTATAATCGTGGTTATCAATTATTAATTTCAAGAGGGCTGCGATTAACACAAATGTTGATTCATCTTGATCTCCTTTAAACAGACCTGTATGAATATGATTGATTTAAGGAATCTTCTTCTTACATGTCATACGTGAGTTTGTTGTTGAGGGTTTTGATGTTGCCCTGGCAACTCTGCAGCTCCTTCTGAAGCTTTCCCAGGTCATCGTTGAGCTGATTCAACTGACCTACAGCACAGACACACAAAGGTCATTAAGAGACACATAAGAAGTGAATTATCATTGTTTTTGCAATGCAATTTGTGAGAAAGAGTTGAGAGAGAGACTTGCCTTTGAGTTCCTGTATGGTTCTGGTACTGGAGGAAATGTTCTGCTGCAGTGTGCCCTTGAATTAAAGAAACACAGAAACTATAAATATTCACAGTTCGTTTTTTTTCCTTTAATTAATGTGTGAGTTTAGAGTGAACCACAACAGTGAGCTAAATCCAGGCCCCCAAAATGTCTCTGTGTGAATAGTTTAGAGACAATATTTGAAAGGTACGATTTGCCCCCCCATCACTTTTTTGTCATTGTGTGTGCACCTTCTCTTGGCTGCAGGTGTTCTGAGATCCTTCCAGCTGTCTCTTATAGAGGCTTTCTAAGTGGCTGATCTGGTCCTTCTGTCTCTGGATCTCTTCCTGGAACTCATTCTTCTTCATCTCCGCTACTCCTCGCTCTGCTGCTCCACGTCGCACCTGGCCTTCCAACTCATACAGCTTAGTCTGTATCGCACGCGCAAGGACAACAGGTAAGGACATGGTTAGTGATAAAAACCAATGACACCATGACAAAATATAATGCACGCTGGCTGTGAGTTTCTTCTTTATGCCACTTATACCAAAGACAGGAAAAAAAGAGATCAGCAACAATTACACAAAGGTTTCTACAAACGGCACCAATATTTGGGTCATAAATATATTCTTGTTCCACAGTGCATACAAGCACGACCCATTAAGTTAGAGGCTAATAGTGACTTGCATTAAAGGATGTGTTTTGAAAGTTGTGAAATTACAATAAAAAGACTGAAGACCAAAAGAGGAACTGATGAGGCCCATCTAACATCTGCAAATGGGAATCATGCATTGGTCTGCTAATATGAAGATGTTTTTCATATTTATACGGCATGTGAACTTTAAACACACAGACTTTTCGTTCAGGCAAATGTAAGAAGCTAGAAACTGATATTGCAATCTCTATTCTGAGAGAGAATAATTAATTGATAGGTAATGATTTCCAACAAAAGGCACGTGGTATATTTGCACTGTACACTACGGTTAGAGAACCACACAAACACACACACATACATGAACCTACCTGTAGCTCCAGGTTGCGGGAGCTTGACACCCAGTAGTTGAAGCCCAGAACCAGGATACAGGCAATGAGAGCCCCAATCATTAGAGGGGGGGACCTTCCTCCACGACGACCGTTTCCCAGACCACCCATAGCTGTCTACAAACTGGACACACACAAACCGCAGCCAGGGTCAGCTCGCTTTCCATGAATTGTGCAATTACATGTTTAAAACAAGTCATTTCTGTTGGTGACCCCCCTGAATTACATCTACTATTTGAAAATGGTCAGCTGGCATGAGGCTAGCTGTTGCTGACAACATGGCTAAAGTCATTGAAGGAGTCTACAGCCGTTTCAAATAGTCCAAGCCTGCAAGCAGCAGTGAGCTGCTTCTGCTTGTATGGAGGTAATGTCACACCACCAAATATTTTCACGGTGTCAGCGAAAACACAGAATACAGTAAATGTTAACCGTTCATATAGACATATTATGTTTAGCAATTTCTTTAAAGATACGATATACGTGCAACTTTGTTTAAATGTGCACAATATTAAGACCACATTTAAAAAACACACAAGTGCACATTGTAGTGCTCCCAGTGGCTCATTGGTGCTAAAGCACAACAAGTATACTCATGCTTGGGTTCTTCCCATCATGCAAATGCAGGCAAGACCCAGGTGCAAAGAACTGTTAAGAATAGTTTAATCTACTTCGTAATTTAGCGACATTATGCAGATGTATCACAGATTAACGTAGCAGTGGACACAAAGATGTCTGGTAATAACCTAGCTAGTTATCAGTGTTTACATTAACGTCGACGCATGACTCCCCGTGTTGTCACACAGCCGCGGGGCACAAGGGAGTCAACCTCAGCTGAAGATGACAAACACTGGGGAGAAAATAAAATACCGAGTGTGCTAACAGACCACAGCGCAGGCCTGTTAGCAGGTTATAACGCTACCTTAACCGCGCACAGGTACCGTTAGTTTCCGAACTGAGCTCCATCTTTCTTTGGTCAACTGCTAACATTAAACAGCTAAGGTTAGCCAAAAAGGTGCCAGATAGGAGCTAGCGTTCGTGTTAACGGCCATCACACAGACATAGGTTAAGAGTTTGCAGAAGATGAACGTTTGTAGTTCAATTTCTAATAAAAAAATATATAAGACAAAACGACAAAGAAGGTTAATGAAGATTATGTTCCACCACACTAAACATAATCTGTTTTACTGTCTCGAGTCAAAAGATAAGCATACCTTGTCCCCAGTTGACGTTTGCTTTAGTGAGGTTAGCGGTTAGCTAACGCTAGCAACAAGAATCGACTTAGTACCAGGAAGACTCGAGAGTCGCCACAGATGAACTAGTTAAATGTGGAGCCCAGTATATAGAGTGATACTTAGGGATATATTTGACAATCTGGCAGCGTTTCTCCAGCAATTGTCTGCGCGTTACCGCTCGTCAGTTAGCTCGTACCCATTACTGCCACACAAACAGCAGAGTCCCTCTGTGTGTGTGTGTGTGTTGTGCCTGTGCGGGACAGTCAGGTGCTGCCTCTGCTTGCTGTAGGAAAAGGGCGTTTTAGATAATTGTACTGGTACAACACACATAAAACCTAAATACAATTTATATTCCCATACATTTACTACACAGGTAAGATTGACTTCTACAGTAAAATAAGAGTATGGCATTACTGTTGCAGTCGATCTTTTAAGAGTTAAGCTTGTCGACTAGTGATCCCAGAGTTGTATAGTTTACGAAGAGCTTTGGAAGGCAGCACGGGCACTCTCCAACACAAGTCCTTCTGTAAGATCTGGTTAAAATGAAAACCAAATCCACAATCTAAAATACAACAAATAATTAAAACACTGTTTTACTTTTCATTTAGCCTTACCCGAACTTGAAGTTTAAATAGCTTTTGAGACATTTGCACTACTTTTTATAATATCAACCGAAGATCTTAAAAGATAGAGCTTCTTATGTGCTGGTGCATCAAATTGAAGTCATTCATCATCTAATTAAGATTGCAGAAGTGGGTAAAATTATTATGTTTTAATGCATCATCTTGGTAGACACACAAATGCAAAACATACACACCCTTACAGAAAATAATTGACTGTAAACTACAACATAAAATCGATTAGGGTGTTGATATCTTCAATTTCAGTACATATACCAGTAGTCATTTTCTTTTGTTTTCACAGCTTGCACAGTGACCTGTTTTCCTAAAAAAATAAAATGTGTGAACCTGTGTGGTTAAATACTCAGACAACAGCACATTTCCACATGTATCATGTGGATTATCCCAAATTGCTGCAGGTGTGTAATTGTGCCATTCATCTCTTTTATCCATCAATCTATGCTTGTAAAACCAATAACGCTTCACAGAAAATGGTTTTGGCTTTGCACAAACAGGTTTATCACAGTCAGTGCTCTCTTTCAGTGAATAATGGTTTTGCCCGATTGTATCTTCCTCTTTATTTCCTGAGATACTGTATAATCCTTTGCAGTCAGACTTTCCCTAAGAAGACGTGCATTTTTAGTCTTTTTTTCTCCATCAAACATCGTCAAAGATGCCTGTCCGAGAAGGTGACAGAGAAAGGTAACGTCCTCCGGTGGATCTACAGTGTCAGAAACAGAGAAATAGAGTATGCGATTAAGGAAGCCTGTTTGATTGTTATTCAGCTCCAATTAAACACTATGTTCAAATAATATACCAAAAAAATAAACAAACCTTCTGTTTGGTGAGCCTTCATCGCTGGAATTATCTCGCAGTAAGCCTCTCTTCTGCTCCTCCTCCTCTCCATCTCTTCTGGTGAATGTGATAACTGAGAAAGACAGAGAGCAATGTCTACACTGTGTACTGTAAGCAGGCAGACCTCTTGATGGACATAAGTGAAAGTATAGTGGCAAACTATCCAGAAACAAAGCATAACACAAACAAGCATCAAATATGAAATCAAGCTGTTGGAAAAACCCTTATTGTCATATTATTTTCAGTAGCTGTGAGAAACACAGAAACTATTTCTTTAATCCTTACCACTACTATTGATCTCTGTGACAGGTCTGCTCTGGTCATCCTTCAACTCAGTGTAACCACCTCTGGTTCGCCCAGTAGCCCCCTGGACTCCATACCGCTCTGTCCAGGCCTGAAACAGCAAACAAAACAGGCCCATAAATACCTGGCAACACTTATAGAAAACAATAGAAAACAGCAAGCCAACACACTGGGAGGGTGTTTTTGGTTTTTAAGAAAATTGTATAAGAAATTATTTGATAGAAAAAAACTTTTCTAACCCATCTTCGATTTTCTCCATCCTCAGCTTTCTGTCTTTTTCTTCTTTCTACAAAAGAACACATTGTAGTTCATATTGTTGAAACGCAGTGAGCACTGATGTCATGATGACTTTCAGATATACAACAGCAACAACTTAATGTGAACTGAGGTATAAGAAATAAACAGTAAAAGTAAAAGACTGACCCATAACTTGCTTAATAACTAATATGTTCACTAGATTGAAGAGAGGAAGAAATATTGAATCAAGTCTGCAATAAAGTGGCTCAAAAGAAATAATAAAAAGAATACTACAACTTTCAGCAGAAACATCAGAAATAGTGAGTGACTGAATGTGTGATGAAACTACCTCTTCTGATGAGTTCCCTGCCTTCATCCACCAGGTCAGAGGTCAAGTGGTCATCAGTGATGTACTGATGGAAGCCTAGGAGGTTCAAACAGCGAGAGCCCAGGCTACAAACACAGACACAGTGATAACGATTTATCATCAATGAGCTCAAACATATAACCAAAACTACACATGAATGAAAATAGTGTTAGTTGTCAGTGATTATTGACTTACCTGTAAAAAGTGGCAGAGCAGAGCAACAATACCAGCATGGGATAGTAGATGTAGAAGCCATCAGATATAAAATATAGCACACGCATAGAGCCCATGATCTGACAGAGGGAAATAAAGAGGGTCATTTCATCACTCCAATTGGTTTGAATGCAAAAATATTTTGACATGTCTACATATATAGATTTTGTGATCACACACTCAAGTGCATTATATATCTTTGTCAGTATGAATGTGTTGTTATGGGCATGTTTGTGTGTGACCCACAGAGGTGTAGGATGTCTGTATTCTGTCCTGGTGTGAGATGGCGGAGTCCATGTGAATCAGGCCCAGAAAGTTAAGGCATAAAGGAGGGGTCAGACGACAAAACAACCTGAGAGGGAAAAAACAAAAGAGAAACAACCCCGATATCACAAAACAGGAGTTTAACACAATGCGAGAAGACCAGACTGAACTGTGTGCTGTTCACTGTAAAATGTGCTGGAGTTTAGGATGATGTCAAACAAATAACTGTGTTTCAGAATGCCTCTTAAGTGAAATAAACATATTTTATTATGACTTTTATGTGGAACATACATGCCGCTGAACTGGAGGCTGTAAGCATCAGTCTGGTGATGTGGCACCAGGTAGTAGTAGTCGAAGACTCGTATCCTGAACACTGTGGAGTAGACACAGACACACAGGAAGAGGATACTGACGAAGCACACCATCTGGTGGAGAGAAACAAAACAAGTAGAGACATGAGGCACGTTAGCTCTATGGAATTTTCTGCCGACTACGGACACGGTGGGTGTTTGTTTTCTTGAGCCGAGTGAAGCTCGGGTTTGTTGTGCATTTTTTTTCTCAATACGTGCCCACCTCGATACAAATGTAGTTGTGTTGTTTTTCAGCCATCTGAACGAAGACAGCGAAGAGGGAGAGGACCGGGTGTGTAGTGAAGAAGGTGCACTCGGACCAAACAACTGCTGCTGAGAGGAGACACAGGAGAACTGCCAGCAGCTTGTAGAAACCCTGCCTGAACACACACTCCCAGTACCACTCTGAGACGGACAAACACACGCACACAGTTGGAGGAAAAATCAAAAAACTATTTCAAGTTTAGCAGCTTCTTTGAGGCAGTGACACCCAACCCACTAATGCAACTGAAGTAGGGAAATTCTGGGGTTCTATTATTGAAATAAAACAAAATGTGCAAAAACAGAGAAACTGTCCTTCCTTTCCATCTGTAAATTTCAGATTTTGGTCCTGACTGAACTCACCCACAGTAGGAGTGTAGATGAACCGACGGATCCAGCCGCTGTGGTGTTCTGTCGGGGAGCCGTGGATGAAGTGTCGGACTGGGCAGCTCTGGCTTTTAGCTACATCTTCTCGATGAAAGGCCTCATCTAACAACATAGACCACTTAACCTGAGTCTGACCGTGTCTCTGCACTGCAGAGATTACCTGAAACAAACACACACACCCAAATAATTCACATTTACTACATGCACCGACGGTTTCCTTTAAAACCATAGTGCAATGTTCAAAAAAGTATTTACTTTTTTATGCAGCTTAATTAAGCCTCTTTTGGTGGGAAGGACATTCTGCTCACCACAAGAGCTTTCCACAGTTCTTCCCATCTCTTCTTTGTACTCAGTGGGACACTGAAATGAGATGACGCTCAGATGAAGACTTTCCCACAGAGCCTGACTGTAAACTCTGTAAATACAACATTAAACTTACTCGTGTATTTCTCACCTTTGTAATTATGGTGTCCACACACTTCCTGAGACAGTGGTTGCACCTGACAGATTCATGGACGCCTGCCACCTCCTGATAATAACAAATATGTTTGTTCTTGTTAAAGTAAGAAAAACAAAATTAAGATTTTCAAACACGCAAAGTCTGTTGAAACACTTTCAGTCTCAGCACCTGCTGGAATCTCTTAATACTTCTACTGTACAGAATTGTACATAAAATCTCACCTCCATAACATCTGCCAGGTTCTCCTCCGCCGACACCTTCTCAGTAGCCATTTTGGCTGCCTTGAAGTAGGTCTTGGCCAGCAGGTAACCATGGGAAGATGCGAGCCAATAAGAACGCGGGATCTCCACTAGGCCATAGCCTAGCAAGAGCACCAGAAGGAAGAGGCCCCAGGTGTTTGCGGCTGTAATGCCGATGGTCTGGAGCTCTCTCCTGCACAAGTTTTACAGATAAATCAATGACATAAAAACCACCACAGAAGAACTTTAGTCCACAAGTCTAACAACATCTAATATTTCTTAAATTGAGGTACGTATGACTTACCATGTGAGTTGCCACTGTGGGTGAGCGGCCACGTAGACGAGCAGAGAGATGAAAATAAGGAGGTAGGTGCCGTAATAGATAGCATTTTCAATGAGAGCTGTTTTAATCTTTCCAACTCTGGAGAAAGCTCCCGACCGTGCATAAGACTGCATGAAAGGCAACAGCAGCCTGTACACACACACACACACACACACACACACACACACACACACACACACACACACACACACACACACACACACACACATATAGGACAGAGTCAGTATACCAAAACACAATTATGTTTATAACAAAAGGTGGCAGACACAGCAGTTACAGTATAGTTGAAGTTCAAATAAGTGACTGAGTAGCTTACCAAGTAAGAAACTGGGACGTCCAGTATACAACTCTCCAGAACACTGGCAGGATGCCATCGGGTATATAACTCCACGGCTCCTCACAAAGCTTCGGTACACTGTAACACAAACACATAAAAGAATGTGAGCATACACGTTGCAAGAACACTTTGAACTGCAGTGATGAGCCTTGCTGTCGAGTCTTTTTGGATACTAACACTTTGTTAGTAAAAGTTCATATCCTACACTTAGTTTCCAAATTACTGAAATAAACGTTTCAATGTGAAGTAAAATCAATCGATAAAAACAGTTTAGACGCTGTTTGTGGAAAGACATGTTGCTGCTTAATATCATAAATGTAATTTGAATTCTGTGAGCAACATGAATAGAATTTCATTCAACTTCATGTCTCGAAACTTGGACAGATTATACCAACAATACTCAAATAACTCAAATTTCTCAGAAAAAAATATGATAATTTTACACAAAGGTTCTTCATCAAATGAGAAAATACTCAGTGCTTTTTATTTGTCAATCATTTGATTCACACAAGAGTTTACAAATCATTCATATAGACTATTTATTTATCGAATTACCAGTAAACATGCTTTATCGTGATATATAATGGGATTGATATATGAAATGACGATCATGATAAAAGATATTGTCCACATCACCCAGCCCTAAGCCAAAACAATATACATATTGTGCATCATGTTGGTAGGAATACAGTACCTTGAAATGAGCAAACTGTGCCAGTAAATCAAAAGTTATCTCATTTACCTGACAGTTGGATGAACAGAGGAGTTGTCATCTCTCTGATTAGTGCGTCTCGCTCCAGTTACAGGAGTAGGGTGGTTTGCATTGTCATGAACACACTGCTTGTAGATGGTCTAAAAGAGGAGCAGAGTTTACACAGTCAGCTCCATGACGAAGCCTATTCATCACGTTACACTGGTACAGGTAAGACGCCGGAGGCCAGATATGTAAACACACAGAGCTCAACCTCACTCCGACGCAGACTGTTCTCAAAGCTCACATCTCGTTGATCCTGTTTTGATCCTGAGATGATCCAAGCAATTATGGTTACCGAGGCAGAAAGACCTCACGTTGACACACACTTCTAACAGCTGCAGTGGTTTCATACCGTGCTGACGTCGAGCGGCAGGATGAAGACGATGAGGAAGCAGAGGTACCAGGACAGCAGCGTCCCCAAGAGGACCATCCGCTGCTGCCTCCGCAAATCTCCATAGCGCTGGAGGAGGTAGAAGGCCAAGAGGAAAACAACTACCACCACAACAGCCAGCGCAGCACCGCTCATACTGACACGAATGAAGAGACAAACGTCAAGAACTCATGATGACACACTGGAGGGAGGGAGAGACACCCAGAGACAAACCGATTGGATGTCAGCTCTTATCTGGTGGAAAACACGGAGAAACACATGACACCGGTATGAGTGAAGGAGGTGAGGAGGCAGAGAGCAGGGGGAAAGGACATATGAGGAAAATATTTTAACTGATAGAGAAGACAGATCAAAGGAGATGAGGCAGAAAACTGTTTGGGAGATAAAAAGAAATGAAAGGACCATTCCAGTGGTTTCACATGTTTTAGCCCATTTACTGCCAATCACATGTGCTTTCCATTGAAGCTAATCCTTCTACAAATAATGCTTATGTTTTTTGAAACTTGAATATATTATTTCTATTGATCCAGATCTTTCATTAATTTGTGAACATCTTTTAGCAGACTTGTGTAACGTTATAACATAATGAAGTGCAAGCTTTTTAAATTTGCATTTGTGTAACTGTAGCAACAACTGACGCAGATTTGATCTTCACGGTTGTTAATTGTAAAGCCAGAGTGTTACTGTTTTTCCATGAGAAGCAATGAATGGATATCAAAGGAAATGTACACAAGCCTACAACTGAAATGGTACATATAGAAGAGGTTAGTTTTGTATTTGTAATTGAACAGTAACATTAGTAGTTTGACTTTCAAACATGAAAACATACAGCGTTGTCTAATAGTGTTTTAAATAAATAGAAAATAATGAAATGTTCCTTTAAAAATCGGCTCTATATTATTGGAGGCTACTTGTATGACTTGTCAGCCCATCGACCTATATCTTTGACGTTTGTTCAAGCAGCCATCTGAAATGTAATCTATTGTTGCTACCGAGAGCTGAATTGTGGTGACCGCTCAATAGTTTCAGTATTTCAGTCATCCAGCCGCTGTGGTCATGTTTGTATCCTGAAAAAGCAACAACAAAGCAGGACTAGGCAACAGCCGGACAGCGCATTGTGGTCTCGTATTGTTAATCATCGCTTAATAACCAATCGGTGCACAGACAGTCCGTGATTCAATTAATAACAGGAAGTGATTCTTACCTTTGAATTTCTTCTCTCGGGCTGAAGCTTGTCAAGCAATAAACGGTCTGAATTTACTGCCAGATCGCGTTCCTGAGACATGAAGTCCGACAAATGTACACAACCTTTGAAACTACATTACGTAACGGTCAAAAGGCATGCGCTCTTTTCTGACGCAGCAAGGAGTTCTGGGTAATGTAGGCGAGCAATCGCGTGTCTCAAACAGGAAACCAGGCACAGGGACCGCCACTGCTATAGTGCTCCGACAGCCAAACAGGTATTACAGTGACATAGTAACCCACCAACCCACATTTGAACAGTGGTAGAAAGTACCTAAGTATATTTATATATTTATATATAATTATAATGTATTATATATCAGTGAGACTTCATTGATCCCCAAGGTGAAAACCACAAGCTACACAGCAGTGTAATATTTACGAAATATATGTTAATTAGCCACATATTCCCCAAGTACTTCTTTCACCACTGCATTTGAATATGGTAAAATACATGTACAATCACAATTATTGTTCATATATATGCTGAATATATTTAAAATGTATGTGCATACAAAAAGAAAATACTCCACATACAGAAATATACTGTGGAGATGATATCGACCTCCTAGATGTTCCATGAGCTGCAAAACACTGCAAAACTATCATTCTTAATCATACATTCTTATATAACTCTAAAGCAGACAATCATTTCAGGATGTAACATTTTTTGGCAGATTTTATCACATATTTTATTAAAATGACACAAAATATTGTTTCTCTTCTCATTCAGATTCCCACACTTTGAATTGTGACACTACACAATTATGCAGAAGGATTTTTCAGCATTAGGATGTTTTATTATTTCAGACCTGATTCACACACACTTAAATCCTGTGATGATCTCCAAATTCGCTTTCAGTTCAAATAAAAATTGATTTTCTTCCAGTAGTCATGAGCAGCCAACAGATGATTGTCTTGATGAAGTTAGATAAATAGCAAATACAGAAATCAAATCATGTTCCCACACTGTTGATCTTGTGCACTCAGTCTATGATGGGAAGCTTTGGATTTACCTCGTGTTCTAAATGCTTTCCAGCCGACAAACTTCGGGGAAAAAAAAGCAGACAAACATCTTCGATCCTTTTCAGTTGAGGAACATCCACACATATGGGTCGTCGGCGTACAGAGGGCCCAGCATGTTGAAGCACACAGCTCGGTGCTCCAGTAAAATGTCCATCTGGCTCATCAGGTCCAGACAAAGATGTTCTACAAGATTCAGACAAACAGACCAGTCTACAACCGCTCTGCACCCACCGAGTGCCTCCAACCAAACTGACCCAAAAATGTCCAGAGATTCTGGCCAGTCCAGTAGAAGATTGTCCATCAACTCCATCCGGTTCATAAATCTGTTTTATTACACTCAGTGTAGATCAGCACTCAATTATGGGAACTCTGTTGCTCTGTTACATTACGCTTTGCCTCCGTCTTGTTTCTGCAGGGCTGGATTCAGACAGTCACAGGACAGATAAAACCTGACTGCATTAGCAGGTACTTAGTGGGGCCATCTGTCAACCTACATTCTCACTTTAACCCCTTCTATCTCTCTCTTTCTGGCTCTAGGATTAGCGTAATAAACTGTGTGACCATTCAGACCCTAATGCCCTAATTATATCCTTAGTATTCTCTGTGATAAAGATCTGTGAGTGAGATTTAATCCAAATGTAGAATTATCCTGTTTTTCTTAGATCGTTACTCTGCTTCAGTTTTGAATTGAGCTTAATCTCTGTGGATCACACAAACACTCTTCACTACTCACACCGAACACAAACACAGACAGGTGCATGACAGACAAGTCCACTCATGTTCATACATACTGGGAAATGTAGTCTCCGTTTAACTACTGAACGTAGTGACAGGCATGGTGTTAATCTGACCCAGCACTGATTTTGTTTCTTCCGACATTTCTTCTGCTAAAGTGAACGTATCTGTTAGGTGAGATGTATCAAGAATGATAACACTGAATATTTCTAAATTATTATTGAACACTTTCCACCACTAGATGGAGGTAATGAATTTGTCCTTTAGCATCTTCAGCGTCACACAAAGACAACAAAGATTGACAAATGCACCTTCTTATACTTTTAGAAATTCAATACTTTTAGAAAAATTAAAGTCATTTTTTTAGTAACAAAAAATTTAATTTCTTTCAAGGCTATAAGACACAGACAAATCGGTTGAATTTTCTTTTCTTTTTTTAAGTGCTGCAGCAGAATATTTCCACATCTTCTAACTAACTAACTAACTAACATCAAAATGCATAACTCCAGTATGATGAATACTGAAACCATTGCTCTTAATGCCAGTGTGCTACTGCTGCTGATTATAGTGTTGATTCATCATAGTCATGATTATTAATTCTAACAGTTCAGGCTGTCATTCGTTAGGAGAAAACAATAATTATAGTTGAATACAACCAAAAAGGAAAAAACTGAAGGAGCTAGTTCAGACCCACAGAGCTTAGAAGTGACACCGAAACCAAACTGTGGTGAGATAATAGCTGTCTCTCCCTCACGCTATTGTCAGCTCTTTTTTATTCTATTCTCATTGAGCACTTTCATCCTTTATTTTCAAAAAGATTGGCTTCTTTGGCCAGTTGTTTATGACACAAAAAAGAAGGGTGTCATATTTAAATCTTTGAGGGCCTCAAACACATCGGTCATGTTTCTGGTCACTCCCCTTGGCATCATGGGGCACAGATTATTTTGGAAACTCAAGCCTCATTTGTACCAAAGCCTTGTCCTCTCCAAGATTCAGTGCTAACCGGACAGAGTAGAGTTCAACGGTGAGAAAAAGACAAGACAACAAACTGTTTTCAGCCACCCAGCCTTCAGCAGAGTCACCACTCTGCAGTTACGTACAGCAAAGACACAGGTGAATCTGACTGAGGTAATTAGCACTGCACCTGGCAAGACAATCCGATATATCTATCGCAACCAATTAATATTTAGCACTCCGACAATGAAGAAGGTAAAGATTACCTAATATCCAGAGAGATGACATCATTAAAAGACTGTATTGGGCACATATTAAAGATAACCAGGAATGTTTGAGATGTGTGATGGCATTCTGATAAACTTTGTAGAAGTCCAAGCATGCACCAGTTCTGAACTTCTATTTGTGACACTGTAGAGAAAACTGTTGGTTTCAAGATTTAATTGTCTCTAATAGTAATGATCCTATTAAGCCGTGATTCTCTGTCTTTTCAAAGTTGGCTCACTTTGGCTCAGTATTGTGGAAGAGCAGAGATTCCTTGTTGGTGAACAACAAGTTTGTTTTCCAGTGTGGTAAACTCTGCCTCTGAGCCCAGTCTGCAACTGTTACTGAATGTCTAGACCTCCTCCGTCTCTTCCGTTGCCTTTACTCTTTTTCTTTCTTCTCAGAGTTCGGTCCAAGTTGTTCTAATCCATGCGTCTAGCACGACAAGCCACCGGGACAATGTCCACCGTGGCCTCATTCAGATGAGTGAGAAACGGCGTGTGAACAGCCTCGTCTCCCATCGTGCCCATTGAACAACATCTACGAGTGCGCTGAGACCCCTGGGTTTGAAGTCTGTAACATTTGATCCATGGGAAACCCTCGTGCACAATGATGCCGTTGAACAATGTGGCCCCAGTTCTATATGTCCCTAGAGGGCCACTGTAGACCACATATCTTATAACCTGTCCTGGATACATCCCTCCCCTGGGAGTGGACCACTCCCATTTGAAACGACTGGCCTGGTAGAGCAGCCTGGGCCAGCTAAAGTTGCACACACTCAGTGGTGCTGAAATTGATGGTTTTACCGGTGTGTATTTGTGTATAAAACATGCATGTGCGTGTGTGTATGAGAGAGGGAAAGTTTGTGCCTTTAAAAGTAAGTCTATAGTAGAATACTGATGATATCATTTACTGGAGTTACAGCACAAACAGAGTTGATGAGATGACGAAATTGTCAAATTATCAGCTTCATTTTCTTTACTTTCTAGCAAAGGAAAAGTGCCTAAACATCTGTCTCCAAATGTTTATGTAATTTGATGAGGGATTTCAGCAACACGCAGGCTAAAATAAACACAAATCCTTATTTTAACCATTTTGCCAGAATGTCTGTCATGATCTGATTCTCCACTTTGATCCCTTTACAGTCAACATGTGATTCCGATTCCGCTAAAGACACATGGCTCCTGTAGCCAACAACGAACGAACAGATTGCTGCATCAGGATCGAAACACAGAAACCCATTTTGTTCCACATTCCTCCTGTAATCTATTTGACAGAACTGAGACCAGGATTCTTATTGAAGTAATAGAGACACTGCGCTCTTGTTAAGTCAGATTCTTATACAAGAGCAGCGAAGTAGTTTCATCCGTGGTATAGGGTGGGTGAGTGAAAAGTGTATAATCTCTGTGACCCATAAAAAGGCATCAATGAATAGAGAGATTAGGAAAATTGATTTACTTTCTTACTTTGGAGATTTACCTTAACTTTGACCATAACCACTTGATCCTAACCCTAGCTCTGCCTTAAGTCTAAACCCCAAAGTAAATCATCAAAGATCCCTTCCAGACACATTTTAAGACTCTGCTTTGAATGACAAATTGTAACATGTTTTTTCCACAATAACTTCCATTACCTAGTAGCTTCATAATCACTGTTCAAGAGTGGAAGCAATCCCCTAATCTAACTCTAAGCATAAGAGAAACTCACAAGCAGATGAATGTGAAAACAGTCTTCTAATGTCACTCAATAAGCAAAATACATTATTCATTGCAGGGGGACTTAAACCTTGTGGGGACTAACTGCTTTTTGTCTACAAATGGGAGGTGGGTCCCCATGATGAACCGATCTTTGTCCCCACAAAGTGATTAACACAAGCATTCACACACACACACACACATACACACACACACAGTCCACAGGCGACACATTTTCTACCCAACATCCATGGCGATGTGTAACATTCACCTGTTTCTCTGTTGTCTCTGTGTGTTTTACGACAGGGGGCCTGATTCTCTCTTCTTTTCTTCAGTTTACAAGTTGTGCTCCACAGCTGACCCCATCAGCCGATCCCTCGCTTTGCATGGGGACAGCAAGACAAAGGGGGCTGTTGTCTGTTGTTGCTTGTTGGGATAGCTGCGCGACGGATGCCATGTGGGTCGCTGCCGTGAGGAATGGCAGCGTGCTTATTTAAAGCTTTCCAGATGAGCTGATGGTCAATGATGGGAGAGCCAGGAATTTGGCCCGTCAGTATAGGTGTCGCACACGCAATGTTCAGGGATGATTTTGCATGATGATGCATTCTTTGGAAATTATTATAAAAGACTCGTTGGCCTGAAGGCTGTGGTGAAGCATAACATTTTCACATCACATCTCATCATTATTTCAGGCAGGCATACACACACACACACACACAGTCCAATGTCCTCTAGCCAAATTGGATTATGGATAGAGAAAGGGTTTGTGTAGTTAATGGTCTAATTTCATATGCTTTTGTTTGTTTTTCACTGCACCATACAAAGATGTGTAAAAGGGACAAATCTTTACTGTTTAGTCGAAAGAATAGCTGATACTGTTGCAGAGGAGGGAGCTGCAATATCTACTAACTCCATCATTGCTGCTATTTGTTCAGCATTGTTAGACCTTTTACATCTGGTGATGGGAAGAGCCAGTGAGTGTTTCTAAATATTACCTTCCCATGGCCCACATATTTCAGAGGAACTTTCAAGACCTGACGTTCTCCACCTGTCCACATTATGCACTCAGACTGTCCCACCATCCCTGGTCACCTGACTCCCACGTCCACGTGCTCACCTGTTCACATTCCCAAATCACGGTTACATCATTGATCTTTCTGCTACCCGGGTTTTGACCTGCTGCCTGTTTATGATCTGCCTGCCAAACTGGCCAAAAGTGGTCCCAGTAGGTCTAACATATTTGATGCCATATAGTGCCTTCAAATCAGCTGTCAGAAACAAAATACAGTATGGAGCAGAAGGACGCAGCTCTGTCACTGCCTTGTTGTGCTGAAGAAGCCACCTAAATTGGCAGAGTACTTAACCATCACTCAAGCGTCCCCTGCGTCCTCCAGATCCTGCTCGGCAATCTCTCATGTCTCTCTCATGCTTTCCCCGGGCACTCCCCTGCACATCCCTTCATATTTAAATACACTTAGCACTTTTACATTACCCTTAAATTACACTTGTTTAAAGTACTGTTATCGGTTTGTCTGTACACTTTATTTTATATTCTTTTATATTCTATTGTCAATTTTAATGTTTCTATTTCTTGCACTGTGTTGATTGTTAATGTTATTGTTTAATGTTATTGTTTAATGTTATGCACCACCCGCCATGACAAATTCCTTGTATGTGAAACATACATTGGCAATAAACGGCTCTGATTAAATTGTAGGCTCTGTATGTAATACAGTGGCCAGGGAGTGTACGTTTTCTTTATCAATATATAAGTTATACATAAGGGAATTATTTTCCAGATTTAACAGCAGCATCAGTAACAGCAGCAGCAGTAACAGCAGCGAAGCCACTGACAATGATAGCCGGTCTGTGCTCTAATAGGCCAGTGACTCAGACTAGACTCCTCTGACTGAAGTGTTGAGTGAAGCTGTTCAGTGTCTCTGAGGCCCAGGGGATGACGGAGGAAGATCGAAACACAGTACATATTCCCTCACACTGCAATTCAGATAGTAATTGCCCGTTTGTTCAAAGCTAATGATGGTTATCCAAGCATCTCAGAGGAAAGGTGATTTCACCGGCAACTCTGTGCTGCTCCACCATGTTATGAATAATGATTACAGTCTGAAAGTATTTGCTCTCTGATTGGAAACATCTTGATCTGCTGAGTGTGTGCACACGCTTGTTTTCAGACTTAAAGTGCTTTAAATTTAACGGCATTATACATTTTAGACCAAAAACTACTTTTACATCTGAGTTTTTATTTGTTTTTATATGACATTGTCACTCAATCAAGTTAGTTTCAGTGTAATTTACCAAAATCTGGCTTAATCAGTGGTAGGTTGCATGTGGACCGTAGTGGCATTGTGGCATCTAAAGTGAAAGTCAAAGCCGTAAAAAATACATTCTCTACGCTCGATAGCCAATTTTCTTTCAAAACAGACTGGCACGTTAACTGACAATAATACACAGACCTTTTGAACTCTTTCATTGAGAATTTCATTATATCAAAGTATTGCTACCAACTACTGTATTTATATCAAAAAAGGAAAGAAGCTGCCCACAGCAACGTCTGTGGATTATTGTGTGTAACTGTGCCATTATATGCTGCTGCTGAATTGAAATATTTGGCGCTTTGAATAACTCGACTCAAATGCCAAAGTTCCACTGTCTTGAAATGATCTGCAGCTCTGATCTCAGCAAATCCTAGATGGATACTTACAATTCTGGATGAGAGAAAAAATGCTTCATTGCCATTTTGAGTGAACTTTCCGTTACAGCCATGCAAGTGCTGCTCTGTTAATATATTCTAAACTCTTTTACGGTATTATCTTTGGAAATGATTCTCCTTCTTTTAATAGTGTAAAAGACGCATGCCAAAGTCAGATGTTATATAATTTAACTGAGGTCATATGGAGCAGGAAGTACATTGTGTGTGTGTGTGTGTGTGTGTGTGTGTGTGTGTGTGTGTGTGTGT
>NW_022280047.1:5581758-5742318 GCF_004355925.1 Anarrhichthys ocellatus
TGTGTGTGTGTGTGTGTGTGTGTGTGTGTGTGTGTGTGTGTGTGTGTATGTATGTATGTATGTATGTGTGTGTGTGTGTGGGTGTGTGTGTGTGCAACAGGGATTCCTTTGGTATGAGTCAGAAAGGATGCCTTCAGCTCTCATTTACACCCACACTTTTTTTTCCCAGACACATTCACATATGCACAAGCGCACGCGCGCGCACACGCACGCACACACACACGCACGCACGCACGCACGCACACACACACACATATATTTCCGTATGCACCCTCAGCATTCATCACATTGCACATTCCAAACTGTGAATTCCTGAATTTTGCTGCCAAACCAAACTCCATCAGCCTGCTTGTGTTTGAATCATCCTCAGTAAAAGTGTTTTTTTCCTCAACCACTGTGTCTCCTGTGTCTAACGCTCGGGTAGCCATTGCTTTTAAATGGCACACATGCAGCTAACTCGCACAGTAGTCAGTTTGCTGAGAACATCAAGATTCAAAACATGCGTTACTGTTTACACAGACTGCTCGTTTGAAAGCCAAAAGCTGCAGAGCACCAGTTGCACCACTGGCACTTGGCAAACATTTACGAACTCTGTTTAGCTTAGCCGACTAAAGACTGCACTGTTTTTCATGAAAAAAAGATGACCTTTGTCTAGTGTCAATGTTTGATGACCTAAAATGCTGAAAAGAAAAGTCAGATTGATTGATGAGTGTGTCGGTTGGAGATTTGTCAAAATAAATGTATGAATGGCTAATCTACTTCCATTTTTTTTTGATGGATAGAGGACTTTTTCTTCTCAATTGCCTCACTCGCCACAGGAATCTCCAATCAGGCTGAACTCATCAAGCGTGAAAAAACATTTGAAAGGACGGCTGAGAGGGACAGAAGAAAACAAGAAGGTCCTTTCTCTTTTTCCTGCTTAGAAAGCTCATTATTCCTCAAGCTCGCCTCTGTCTGAAAAGCACCCCCACCCTCTCCTCTAAATTACTTCACTTTTTTAGTTCCCGCCTCACCTCCCCACAGGCCCACACTGTGTGAGTGACTCCACTTTTTCTTCTACTATAGCACCGCCTCCATTTTCTCACTGGCTCTTTTATTTCCTCAGCCCCTCCTTTCCTTTCTCCCCCCCTCTCCTAGTGTTCTCCTGTTTCTCTTCATTGCTGGTTACTCACACCAACCAGCTCACAGCTAAAGAGCTCCTCTGTTCCCGCCACGCTGATCGGGCTTTAAACCAGAACTTGCCCCCTGAAAAAAAATTGAGATTACCAAAGGAATTCATTGCTCAAGTTTAAAGGTACAACATTTTTTTCTATCTTAGTATTTTACCATTTCACATGTCTTCAAATACATACTTACCATTTGACCAGTAGCTGTATCTGTGTGTGTCTGCATGTGTGTGAGGCTGTGAATCAATATTAGTATAACCGCACGTGTGTTAGTTACTCGAGTGTACGTATAAGGAAGTCTGAATGCCCTATGGGTGCAACACGTGTTCTTCATTCATATACACAGCGTTTCATTGACAGAAGACTTACATTATATTATATTTTGTAATCATTTTTGGACTTTGTATGTGCTGTATAGAGTTTTTGAGTGACAGTTCTTATAGATTGTAGCAAAGCCATGATACACAGCACAACTCAAAAAATGGATAGACTACCTTTCCGCACTTGTTTTTGTGCTCAAATATCAAATGCTACCTCTCACAATATGTTCTTCCCTTTCAATCAAGACACTCATAAGTGAGGAAGAGGAGCAACAGCTTTCATCAAGCAGCACCTGAAAGGTGTGTCCATCAAAGTTGACTGACAAGTTCAAGTTCCTGCAAGTTTTTTAACAGATCTGACGATTCCAGAGGCAGCTATGACTCAGAGCAATGGAGAGAACCGTCAAAGGAACCGGAGCGGTCTCCACCAGATCCGGGCCATGATCCAGTCCCGATCAATGCTGGCCAAGAAGAGAGTGGAGAACATCACGAAGGATGACGTGAAAGGATTCTTCAAGAGAAACGCCTTTGTGCTCTTTACCGTCGCTGCTGTAATTCTTGGTAAGTGTGAACATTTTCTTTGTCCCGTGAGACACTGTTTAGACACTGCATTCTATTCGTTATTTAGTTGACTTAAAACGGGATATTTTTGGAGACTTTGTTTGCTCTTCTCATCACCACCCGATCCAACAATCCTTCAATCTGGGGTAACCAACACAAGTGTAGCAGTACGGAAGAAGGAAATGAATAGAAACAAACCCACCGGATGAGAGCATAGAGGGGCCTCAGATGAATTTAGCAGACAGGCTTTTGTCTGACCCTGCAGCTGACCCTTGACCTGTTGCCATTAACCTTTGAATCTGACTCAGTAGGAAGTGAGCCAGGCCCACCCACCGCATGCACATCTGCAGCCTGGCTGGATTTGCACCATGCCATAACAAACACATGGGACTTGTTGGTTTGTTGAATTCAGGATATTCTTCACTTCAGGCTAATGGGTCAGCCACCTGGGCCCTGTTGGTGGGGATGAACTACTCTTTAAGTGAATAGACTTCACTGAAACTGAAATCAAGTTTAAAAATGACCACAGCAGAAGTGACAGTCAATGCCTATCCCCCTCAAAATAGCAACATATTCTACTGCTAATTAAAAGTCTTCCCAGCAACAATGACTATGTACTCATATGCTTTAATCTTGAAGATCATACCACACCTCTCTTGCATCATTATAAAAAACACATTATTTGTACATGAAACCTCATTGGCAATAAACCGGTTTCTGTTTTGGAAATGTTTCAGCTTTCAGGTTTTATTTCGGAACTTATCATTGTGGTATTGATATCCATTCATAGATATGACACATTTTGCTGTAGTATGATTAAATCCAACTATAGGTGTCAAATATGGGACTCTCTTCAGGTCTAATCATGAAAAAACTTGAAATGTGCTGATAAAGTTTTGACTTTTCTTCCACATCTTTTCCACACTGTAGGCATCATACTTGGATTTGCCCTCCGACCTTATAAAATGTCTTACCGGGAGGTGAAGTACTTCTCGTTCCCTGGGGAGCTGCTGATGAGAATGCTTCAGATGCTGGTGCTGCCCCTGCTGGTTTCCAGCCTCATCACAGGTATGAACACCAGGTCATTTTAGAGCCATATATTTAATTTGACCTCTTACTCTTCTATTCATTTTAAAAGAAAAGATTTTGAAATAACAGTATTCTTGCTTTTTGAAAGACCTAAACCGTTTCTTTTCAAACATTGATAATCAAAGTGAAATACTTCACACACATGTGAATATACTTATTGCATCAATAATGTTAACAAAATAAATGTGACAATGTTGAACACACCCAAGGCTTATACACAGCACTCCCCACATGATTGTAACATTATTACGGCAAAAAGGATTGGCTATTTTTAGTTCAAATGTAGCTCAGATATCTAAAATAAGCACACATCACTAAGACAGTTCAAACCAGAGTGACACTTCTTTGTTCTAAATTGATATCAAACAACTAAGTCACAATACGCAGCCGTCTACTTTATCACCTAATACCACACAAACCCTGAAATTTTCTTTTATCTGCAACTTATCTGTAAGGCTATGCGCTCAGCATGGCTCTACAGCTTTCTGACAACCAAACAAAAAAAACATCCATCTTCAACTACTGTGTTCCCTAATACTGTCTCCTAGTCTAAAGTGAAGGTACAGCACAATATCCATTCGCACATATGGAAAAAGTAGGACCATACTCTGACTCTGGTTGGTATGAGATAGTCACATGATTCACAATAGTGTGTGTTTTCTGTGAATAAATGTCATACCAGTGATAGTAATGTTTGTTGTTGTGTGGCTATATAGACCAACATGTACCTCATGAGTGGCAGAGTGAGCCAGCTGTCTATGCTGTTTGTTGGTTTCGGGCCAAGTGGTGGACGGGGTTAAGATGACCAAATGAGCAAGAGACAGGCATACATTGAGAGATATGCTTTGAACTTTACACTACTAGACTTCATGACTGGCTAATGAGACAATGGGCCCCTGGGTAAAGACATGCAAAAGGCCCCACCACCACTCCTATAGGAGCAAGACACACTTATATTTTGTCTGTGGTTGTTATGCCCGTTTTTGTAATTGTTTTGTGTCTCTTTGTGGTCATCTTGAGTCTCTTTGTAGTCTTTTGTGTTTCTTTGTAATTGTTTTGGTATTGTTGTAGTTATTTTGTGTCTGTGATTGTTTTCCCATTGTTATGGTCATTTAGCGTCCCTTTTGTAGTCGTTTTGTGTCTTTTTGTAGTCGTCTTGAGTCTCTTTGTAGTTGCTTTGTGTCTCTTTGTTGTTGTTTTTTGTATCTTTGTAGCTATTTTTGTCTGTGGTTGTTTTGTGTCTCTTTGTTGTAATTTTCAATATATTTGAAGTTGCGTTGTATCTCTTTCTCGTCATTGTGTGACTCTTTGTGGTTGTTTTGCCCCTTTTTGTTGTTGTTTTGTCTCTGTTGTAATTTTGAGTCGTTTTGAAGTTGCATTGTATCGCTTTGTAGTCTTTGTGAGTCTCTTTGTGTCTCACAATGACTATGAAGGGGGGGGGGGGGGGGGTAACACTTTAGGCTCTTGAGCCTGTGCACGGTAGGCCCATTCAGTAATACGTCCATGATGTTATCAGTCACATGCTTGACCAATGTTGTAATGGTCTTCATCTTGATACAGCATGACCAAAGCCATCCCAAATTTGTTGTGTTTTCATTGAATAAGCAATTGGGGGGCTTGATTACTTTGTGGTTTCAGTATATCTTGTACCTGCTGCAGCTCACATGTATTTGAGCATATGCTTGAGGAAAAAACAAACATATGACACTGAGATTTTCAGTCCTAATCCATGGATATAATGAGTTCATTCATCACTGTTGACATGGTTCATACACTCATTCAGACACGCAGGGATGTTTTCTTCCAGCTGAGCCTCCACTTGTTATGGACGTAAAATAATAGACTTTCCAAAAACACTGGTCAGCAGCACTGACTGATCAAGCTAGGCAGGATATACTGAGACCAAATGTCCAATCCTTGAGCAGTGATTGAAATAGCAAGAGGCCCATTTCACGAAGGGATGATAGAGACACGTCCGATAATAAGCTGCTTTGTGCTGCAGCGGGGCATAACATCAGCCTCCTCTGACATCATGTCACATGACAGCAGATAAAACAAACCAAGTCATCCGGCACACGGCTCCGTTATCATGTGTGTGCATGTGCCCCATCCAAGTCATCAGATATAGTGTTATCTGCTATGAAGTTGTCATTAGAGTGGAAACCGTCAACTACTATATTAGTCAAAATAACACACTTTACATAACATTTTGGTTTTTCTTTGTATCTTGGCACTTATTATTATTACTATTATGATTGCTATTGCTATTATTATTATTATTGTTATTATTAACTAGTATAATTATTATTATTTTACTCCTACTGGTGCCTTGTTTTCAAAACTTCCAGAAACCATATATTACATGGAATATCGTGTTTGTATTTGTTTTGTTTCTGTTATTGTTGAATATTCAGTTAATTTGGTTGTGCAACATGATTTAGATAGTCTACACTGCACTATCACACAACAATAAAATACCTTGCATTAATCATCAGTCATTTTCTGTGCAACACAAGCACTAGTTTGAACAGACTTTATCTGCATCAGCCACAAAGACCCACATAGGTTCCATGCCACCAGCAAGAATTAACCCGATAGCTGCACATAGAAAGCTAATTCAACCACAGTAAATGCATCAACCTACATGTCTAATACGAGTCTAAAAAGCAAATGAAAAAATATTATAAAAATTTATTTAAAGTCTAGAATGCAGATAAGATACCATTTTATTACTGTAATCGTCCAAAGTCACCGGCTATCCCCTCATTCAATCACACATACAATTCTGAATGGCACAACTGATTCCTGCAAATATTTTAACCTGGTTTTAGTAGATTGACATTCCAGATCCTAATCAGAATTAAATTAATATCAGATTTTCTGTAACGAATTGATTTGCTGTTAAAGTGACATGCTCTTCAGCCCACTTTGTCACAGTGTGTCATACCACTCATTCGACTTCCTTATTAACAAAAAAGGATATACTGTATATCTCCTGAAATTCATCTATACAGCTTTACCCCTGAAGCTCACAATGAGACTATCCTGGTAAATAAATGATAATAATGATAAAAAAAATATATGACAACACAGTGTTTGACCTCGTTTTGTTTGACAAACGAAGATCCAAAATAAAGCCAAAAGATTGTTTCTAATGTCACAGTGTGTGCTTTTGGGTTAAAAGAATCTGGATCCACCCTACATACGTACCTGCACACGCTGACATTATAACGAATTGAAGGAATTTTTTTCTTTACTCACATGGGAAGAAACTTATTACCTTAGTTTTTTTTCAACACCTGCAACCCAGCTGTAGATAAGTTTTTTTCTCCCACAGTATTTTAGATTTCTGCTGAAACTGCGACATCAGTTTTTAGGTATACGTTAGAGCAGCGGTTCCCAAACTTTTTAGGCCACGCACCCCCTTCTACATCTCAACCGGGTTCACGCACCCCCAATCCCCCACACCTTAAAAAAAATAAAAAATCAACAGAGCCTATTTATAGCCGCATAACAATCGGACCAATGAGAGAACAGTTTGCTCGCGCGTGGCGTTTGTTTAGTCCGCTGTTAAATGTTGCATATTAATCCCTGAATCAGAACAAAGCAAACGAACTACGGGTGTGAAAACGCCCTGAAACACTGCAACAAAGTTCCAATACATTTCAGTTACACAAGGCGTCACTTTTAAAGAGCAATAAGGATAGCGAGGACACACGCACAGGCTCAGAGGCAGATTGCATCACATTTAATTTACAATTAAACATACATAGCGGTTACATTAATCTGAATCGAATTACAATAAAATTACTCTCTCCAATCATACATTCCACCATCTCTTTGGCAGCTGGCAAGCACACGTCTTCGGCGATTGTGTGCGGTAGCCCCTTTCTTGCTATTCTGTAACTGACCAGATATGAAGCCCGTAGTGCGTGTTTTGTAGACCCAACACATGAATGAGACTGCAGTTGTTTTTGGCTGTTTTGTAACTCCTCCGATTTCGATATAAAAAAATGTAAGGTGCTTTTGACTTGCACTGGCATGCCTGGTGTTCAGGTGGCGACGTAAATAAGAGGGCTTCAGACAGCTGTTAGCCAGAACCTCACTGCACACCACGCACTGTGGCTTTGGGCAATCTGCATTGCCAATCCAAGTGAAGCCCAGACCAGATCATTTTCATCATATTTCCTCTCTTTTTCCCCAGTCTGATGCTCACTCTCGTTTCGTCTTTTTTCACCTTGACTCCGCGATGGGCCTATGTGCTCCCCATTTGTCTGTGCTATCCCTTCCTCCTTTTTGGTCTCCTCCGTCTCATCTTTCTCTGACTCCTGCTCGATTTCTTCTCCCGGTCTCTCCCCAACGCACCTCTTCGTTTCTCTCGCCTCCGATTCCCCTCTCTTTCCGTCCCTCTCCTCTTTTATGACTGATAGCTTCAGATGTCCCACCTGACAGTTTCCAATTTAGCATATTTGCATGAACGTTGCTGAATGAATGAAGTTAGCTGTTAGCTGACGTTAGCTGCACAAGCTAGGCTACGTGTAAGTGTGTGTACATAAAAGACATAAAAGTCTGGCGGCAGGAGCAGAAGTGCATTTATTTATTAAATTGTAAGTTTTTATATTTAAATGTTACAAAGGGAATTTTTATAATTCATGTTTTTATGTTTTTGTGAAAAATCCCACTTAAATTTTTTTAAATTATATTTAATATCAATCATTACACCATTAGACCACCATTACATTTTTCCTCTCGCGCACCCCCTGGAGGCAGCTCGCGCACCCCCAGGGGTGCGCGCACCACACTTTGGGAATCCCTGCGTTAGAGGACAACATCATCTCTTGATCTTGAAGAGTGTTTTTTGACACACTTTAGCTTTATGTTTATCTGTATTTCACCAACTTTCCTATTAGAACCAATGTCCTTCAGCATAAATGTAATTAAGCTCTGTTTCTAGAGCATCCATAGGAGAACCAATGGATGAAGGATTACGAAAGACTTCAAACAAACTACTCAACATGTCTTCTCCACAAAAGTCCTATTATTTTCAGGTTTTTCATTATGAGAGCTAAAAGTCCACCACAGAGTATTAATAGAGCCAAGAAGAGGGCTGGACAGGGAGAGGGGATGTGGGAAGCCCAGGACAAGGAGTAAAGACAGGACATTCCAAGTCCTGGAATGGAGGATGTTGAATAACTGGACAGATTCGTTGTGACTTTAATAAATAAAGGCAGCAACGTAATGAAATAATTAAGAAGTTATAGAAAATAAATATCAATTTACGGATTGAAATTATTTTGTCAGAATTTGTAACAGTATGTAAAAAGCTGGTAGTAAAGTACAAGTTCTCCCTCAGTTGAATGGTCCCTTGTTAAATAGCTATGTGGTCCAGGTGTAACTTTTGACTTATTGATTTTACCACATGTAGTGTCTGTATAGCCTTTGGAGAGAAATCTTATAGCATTTACGTAAAATCTCATTATTCCATGAAATATAGTGGTATAGAAGAATAAATATCTGGGAAATGCTGATTTATTTATTAAAATGTTATTTTCCACCTCTGCACGTCACAAAGAATGGAACAAAAATCACTTTGTCAAAATATTTTGTGACGGTAAAGTCTTGTTGGAGCTGTGGAGTCAATCTGAGCCCATGCAGAGTCAATGGCCCTCTGGTTAGACCTCCTGCAGTCCCCCCCCCCCTCGCCCTTAACTTTTGTGTTTGAAGAACATTCCCCATATGAGAAAGAAAGTAATTTGGCTCTCCTTCAATCTTGATTCTTTCGTTCTTTTAAAAGGATGGAATTGGGGAGATCCGTTGTTGCCTGGGCAACAGGCAGGGGATCATTGTGTGCGTGCGGGCTGACTAAGTCAACAAGTTTTCCCATGGCTGTTAGAAAAAGAAATTGGAGGAGAGCAGGAGAATTGGGGTGGGGGGGTTGTTGGGTTTATGAAAGGATTGCAGCAATAAGATCAGCGTGCAAGAAAGAAAAAGAGAGAGAGGAGGGAGGCAAAGATGTCGGGGTCGGAGAGGAGGGACAGCAGGGGAGGGCTACTACGGGGGAACCCTGAAACAAGAGGTGGGGTGTTTGGGAGAGGAGGGGAAGAATTTGGGAAAAGTGAATGAGGGAGGGGAGGATGAAGAGGGGAGGATGGGGAGGGGAGGAAGAGGACCCAAAAGAGTTGGATAAAAGCCTTAGTCCTGAGCATGTTGAGAACAGAGGAACAGAGAGGGCCAAAGCAGGGGCAGTAGGTACACACACACACCCACACACACCCACACACATGCATGCACACACAAACAGTGTCAAAGTGCCACATATGTCAGATCTGAATGAAGATAATGGCCATAATAGGACGTGACACTTTGAAACGTTTCCAAATCCAGTTCTCTGGGTGGCTGTATTTCTTTTTAGCACCTTTATCCTGACAAAGCCTATTTAATGCTGTCAGAGCTGTGGAGGAAGGTTTAGCCTGCGGGCTCCATGCACCGTCAAACCTGCTTTTCAGCAGGCCCGTAAAATAAAACTCACCACATATTTTAGGTAACATATAATTAGCATCCTGCCTTCCTTGCAGGAATGATCATCAGACTTTGCAGGGAGCAAAGTATTTCTTTGTAACTCGATAATCAGCTGCAACACTTTTTTTTGTTCTGCATTTGACGTCGCTCTGTTGGTATTTTCTCTGCCAAATATTCAATTGAGGTCCGACTGTTAGTCCCCGTCTAATCTCTGTGTTAACAATAAACTAATGTCACACTTTGGGAAATACAGTGCTGTTGTATGAACACAATAGTTGGAATGATGCTAACTCTACTGGGGTGAAACCTGTTGCCCAACTAGCAAAAGCACAAAATCACAATTTTAGAACATAATCTCTGGCTTGTTTTCAAAGAGTTTCTGCTTGCAGCTATTTGCTTAAACTATATTATCTGTATATATTGGATGTACAGTATGTAAACAGCTTTTGTGTATTAGATCTGGTAGGTGTTGTTTTCCCATCTGTAAAGGAGTCAGATTTAGTTTCCTGCCGCTCTTTGTTATCATAGATTGCTGGGCAGATAATCCAGACAGAGGTAATTGACCCATAATTACAGCACCTTTTCCCAGGCTAACTGTATGCTCATACAGACAGAAGCTAGTGACTCATCTATGTATACTTAAGGTTGCGGAGCAGCATGACTAAAAGTGAAAGGGATCTTTTGTTCCATGTAACATCAGCTGAACCAGATTCTGAGATTATTGCACTGTATTTGAAATATTCCTGCACTCTCTTGATGCAACTACACAGCATTAGCAACATTTGATCTTCATTTTGTTTAAGAGCATGTGACTGAAAGCTATTTGTGTGTAATTGTAAATCCATGACTGAAACTATAGGAACTCTTTGGAGGACAAACCCTTTTGTACTGAAATAGATTCATTTAGATGATATGTCCTTTTCAGGTATGGCCGCTCTGGACGGCCGTGCTTCTGGGAAAATGGGGCTGAGGGCGGTGGTCTACTACACCACCACTACTGTCATTGCCGTGTTCATCGGTATCGTCTTGGTTCTCATTATTCACCCTGGGAAAGGATCAAAGGATGAGTTCACCAAACAGCCAAAGATAGAGGAGATCAACGCATCTGATGCCTTCCTGGACCTCATCAGGTACCCACACAAACATTTATGCACGTTTGTAATCTGTAAATAATCTGTTAATCCTAACGAAAATGTACCTCTTTCGTTGTGTCTTCTAGAAACATGATTCCTCCTAACCTTGTGGAGGCTTGCACCAAACAGGTGACTCTCCCACAACATCCCCTGTCTTTGTCCTGCAGTTACATGAAATATTGTATTCCTTAATTGTCTCACTTTAGCATAGAGTGCACATTTCACATTGTTTAAAGCCTCTCCGGCACGTTTCTTTTGTATGTTCATAATGCCGTCGTCATTCTTGTGGACGTCCAACTTACTGGAGATCTCTGTTACGCAGGAAATTAAATTCCTCAACAATTAAATGTAAATTTGCTTTCCATGCTTACATCTGACTCAGCTGAGTTGATAACCGAGGCCCTCGTCTCCGTGCCCCTTTCATTTCCTTATTCCAACACATTTTATGCAGGCGGGGGAACTTGGGTGACATTGTGACATTTTGTGTACCAGATGGTAATATAGGAAGTTGAAAGCACCAACAAATAACTACATCCTAATCTATTTGTTTTAGTGTAAATAATTGAAATTGAACATGTTAGCCTGGAATTCTTATGAAGTTTAAGACACACTTTCTTTATATTCGAACAATAGATGTACTTGGTAAATCTTCAATGACCCTGACTCAAATGCTTATTATTTATTTTTGACTAAAAGTATTTCTAAAAATATTTCTGCTCCAGGAATTAATCGCTATTCAACTCGTCCTCTTTGCAGTTCAAGACGCAGTATGCCAAGAGAGTAGTCCTCGTGAGGATAACAGTGAATGACACCGTATTCACACTCAACGGTAGCGAGGAGATCACCCAGGAGGAGACGATCCCAGTGCCAGGGTCGGTTAACGGAGTCAATGCTCTCGGCCTGGTGGTGTTCTCAATCTGCTTCGGTCTGATCATCGGGAGCATGAAGGAACAGGGGAAGCCCCTCAAGGACTTCTTCGACTGTCTCAATGAAGCCGTCATGAGGCTGGTCGCCATAATCATGTGGTGAGTACCAGCGGGGATGGATTGCTGAATGGGTGGAGAGAGATAAATGTGGTATGAAGTGTCGGATGATCGGCATTAACAGTAACACTCATCGAACCTCAGGTACGCCCCTATCGGTATCCTGTTCCTGATTGCTGGTAAGATCGTGGAGATGGACGACATCACATCCATGGGTGGCCAGCTGGCAATGTACACAGTGACCGTCATTTGCGGCCTGACCATCCACGCCGTAGTTGTCCTACCAACGCTCTACTTCATCGTCACCAGGAAGAACCCCTACGTTTTCATCGCTGGGCTGTTGCAGGCACTCATCACTGCCCTGGGAACATCATCAAGGTATGCGATTGGGTTTTTTATCCAAAAATATCAATTATTATTAAATTGAAGTCCGTCTCAAGGTAGAATGTATTGTCATTCTCTTATGTACAATATAGGGAATTTAAATTGTTGCATTTTTAAATCATAGCTGACTTGCAGTGAGTGGTTTTACACTTTGGTAAAGAGCCTCCCTGGATGCAACGGATGATGAGTGTTGATGAGCATGATTCAGCATCTTGTGGTAATTTCTAGGAGACTGTCTCTGTCTTTGTCTCTGTTTTTTCACTCTCCCCCTCCCTCTCTTCTCTGTCAGTTCTGCCACACTGCCGGTCACTTTTAAATGCCTGGAGGAAAACAACAAGGTGGACAAGCGCGTGACCCGTTTCGTGCTCCCTGTCGGCGCCACCATAAACATGGATGGCACAGCTTTATATGAAGCCCTGGCTGCCATCTTTATTGCTCAGGTCAATGATTATGACCTTACCTTTGGACAGATTCTCACCATCAGGTATGTGATATACAGTACTAAAAACATTAATTAATGCCATTCATTCAATGATTTAAAAAAGACCCAAACTGATGTTGTTTTTTACCTGCTCAAAGAATTGAATCAGTTTTGGATGTACCAGAGAATATTTCAATTGCATTTGTTTTTCCATTATGGCAATAAATGCAGCTTAACCCAAGTGAAGCATCTCCAAGCCTCAAAACCACAGGTTGCTGCTTTATAAATTACTTTCCACCAGTTATGCTTTCTGTCCAGCAGTAGATGGGAGATTGTATTTCAGCCAAGGGAATGAATTCTAAGTGACCCTCTTCAATTCTAGGAATGATCGAGAGGTCAATACAGGGACATGTCTGTCACAGTTGTACTTATGAATGGTTTTTAGGCACCTAAAATGTCTCTGCGTCTGCCTTTTTCCCTCCCCCTTTACCATCAGTATCACGGCGACAGCAGCCAGTATTGGAGCAGCTGGAATCCCTCAGGCAGGACTGGTCACCATGGTAATAGTGCTAACGTCTGTAGGCCTGCCCACTGACGACATCACACTCATCATTGCAGTTGATTGGTTCCTGTAAGTATGGTTTATATGACATCTTAGGATGTTTCCTCAAGTAGCACCAGCACTCTTTAGAAACTGAAAAATGCGGGTTTTAGAGAGGGATGAAGAGGGTTAAGTCGCAAGGAAATATAGTTATGATATAGTAGTATGAATTCAATTGAGCTCTTCTCAGGGGGATTTTAAGAGGTTAAACGGGATCAACCTGGTTTGCACTCTTGAGTGGATTATAGGACAGCTTCCAGAGACACTCCCTTCACGTTCCTTGTCCATCCATCTGTTTTTTATTCAGTCGGCATCCGAACTCAGTGAGAGCTGTGTTTCATGTGGTTTGGAAATTGTCTGCAACGATTAAAACTATGCCTCCAGTTTACTATTGATACTATTTTATGCAAAACACATTTACAGACACTCCATGTGTACTTCATTTTCAATGACTTCAACTAAATAGTTTAATATTCATTGTCTTCGTTAGTCTTTTTAGTTTTTTCTCATTTTTTTTTTGTATCGTCTTTTCTTCTCTTCTCTTGTTTCATGTTGTCTTGTCTTGTGTTGTTTCATCTTGTCGCGTCTTGTCTTCTACATGCCTCCCGTCCTCACCTGTTCTTCCTCAGGGACCGATTGCGCACCACCACCAACGTCCTCGGAGACTCCATCGGTGCAGGTATAGTGGAGCACCTGTCTCGCCACGAGTTGCAGAAGAAGGACCCCGAGGTGGGCAACTCAGTGGTGGAGGAGGCCGACAAGAAGCCGTACCAGCTCATCTGCCAGGAGAATGAGTATGATACCGAGAGGCATGCTGACAGCGAGACCAAGATGTAGATTTTTGTCCAAGGTTGTCTACATTCCTAGGAAAACCATTGCACTGCATTGAACCACGCTCTCAAACTATGCTCCTCTTAATTTGAAAACCTTCCTCTCACAAGGTTGGAGGGTTTGAAATAAATTGATCTACAGCTAGAACATTTTTCAGCCAAGATGTGCGAGATGTAGTGTGGTCTTTCCTGGCACACTGTCGACTTGAAATGGTTTGCTGTTGCATTGTCTTTACTAGGGTTTGTGATATGATGCAGATTACTGTATCTGCCATAGGGTGGCAGCTGTTTACTATGAAGACTGAACTACTTTAGAGCCTAATGATCCGTGGCCTGTGTGCCATAGCCAACCTCTCTCAGAACTGTGATGACTAATCTCACCCACTAGAGGTCTGTATTGCTGTGAGTCTTAACGCCCATACTTGCACAGCCCAGGCTATAAAGTTGTTGCTTTTGTTTTGTTTGCGCGATGTTGTATATGAAAAGTGTAAGTGTAATGTTGGATATCATGCACATACACTGGGGTGACCGGGCCAACTTCGTTGGGGGAAAATGGCTGCTTATTTTACCAACTTCTGTTGGTGGCTATATTTTCTATGATTTGGTGTATTTTCAACTGACTGAGTGAGTGATGTAATTTACCCTAAAGCACACATCCCTTTGTCCCCTAATTGTCCAAACCAGGAAGTGCTGTCAGACTAACTTGGCCACTATCCAGTCTAGTCAACCAAACATTACAATCATGAAGACTGATGAACCAAAATCACTCAGACATGTTTTTAACGATACATTTGCTGAGCTAAGAATTTTAAAAACGTAATCAAATCAGAATTTTAAGCCATTGTATTTCAACCAAAAAAGCACCAAAAAGACTTTCCAAATTTCTATATAGTTTATTTAACTCATACCTGCCCATGCCTAAACATATTACTGACCAGCACAATAATACAGTACTGCTTCAATGGGAAGATGGTAGTGATTTTATTTCTGATGAATTCTGATGGTGAGTGTGAGTCGATCCCTTACATAGGCCCCCTGACATGGGCATGGATTAAACTAACATTATTTGGTTGAAATATTCACATGGTAGTATGAAATATGTCTTTTATATTAAATTAATAAAATGGTAGCCAGTAGGTTGGATATTTAACCTCAAATTGTTTATTCTCAATTCAGCTTTCTTTAGATAATACAATCTAATGTTTATTTCATTTGATTCAATACGGATGCATGTTGTAAAGTAACACATTTCAGTTCATTTCCCATATCTTTTGTTTTAGCTAGCTTGTACTTGAGCTACTTCAGTATACATAACAATGTATAAGTTGCTTTGTACAGAAGGTTCTTCTGAATATACTGTACTTGTATAGATAAATGTAGATAAATGTGTACATTAATTGTAGATTTTAAATGGTAAAGGGTTACTTGAGGATTGCATATGTAAAGATGTTGTAACTATATGCTCTAACAAACCTTTTGATCAAACTAACGATTCCCTCTAGTTCCTTTTACAAATGCAAAACTGGCTGGTTTAAAGGACCAAATGTTTTTGTCCTTTACACACTTGAGGAAATGGAATAGTTCCTTTGTTTACAGTTGCGGGTGTCTCTCTTGATATGATTGTTTCTCTCATGAATTCACATGTGACTGCACACACAAACACACAAACACCTGACTGAGCAATAGTTGTAGTTTTATCTTGCATGGATTTTTATGAATAAAAAAAAATAAAATCGGTGGTTGTGTATTTATCATTTTATCATGGACATCTGAAAGACAACAAATGTAATCTATGATATGTGTAAAAGGTAGATGTATCTACATGTTTAGAATCCTTGTTTAATCCTCATTTGACATCTTTCTGGATCCATATTCTGTATGTTTACCTTTTTGTCATCCTGATTGTCTAGAATTGATTTTTATTTGGTTGATTTATTCTGTACACCCAACATCAATTGCATATGTGTTACCCTGTTAAAGTTTTGGTTTAGAGAGTTTTTTCTTATCTGAATCAAGGGTCAAACAGACAGATGGTGTCATATGCTGCACAGATTATAAATCCCCCTGACCAAATTAGTCCTATTGTGCTGTATAAAATTGACTTGTCTTGAGCTAGTTTGGACATACGTATTCTAGGCAGTGTGCAAACTACCCATATTCATACCTCAGAGCTACCCAGAGGGATGTTATGTACAGTTACAGAACAGCTTAGCGAGTGCTAAGGTGGCAGCATCTGGTGGTTGGTGGGACTGGAGTGGAGAGCTGTTCTCATTTTCCTCCACCAACCCTGATTGTCCTCGCTGGAATTGGTGTTCCAAACCATGATGCCTTATACAGAAGTGCTTCCTTCAGGCCATTGCCTCTCTAACAAATACAGCGTTTTCTCATCACCATCATATTTAACAAATGATAGTGCTGACACCTTGAGGTCAAACAGTGATTTGAACTCCTTCAAAACAATGTACATTACACTTCCTGAAAAAAATTGTATTTCAATTTCAATTTTGAAAAATCTATCCTCAAATCTAATAATGTAATATGTATAATATATAAATATAGTGTCTCTTTCATGATAGGCTACTTTATGTCTACTCTATTACATTTAGGTTTACTTTTAACACTCCTAACTGTATCTGACATAGTTATTAGTTACTTTGCAGATCAAGATTGTATGGAGAGAACAGCCTTGAAACAGTGTGCATTGTTATAGACCAAACTAAAATAACAGAAGATAATAGTTCAACACAGGAACACTGTGAGAGGGATCATTCTGCATTAGTAGCCTACTTTTGCTTTTGATGCTTCATATGATGATGTTCATATGATGCTAATAATATACGACTTTTACTCCAATTGAGTATTTTTTAAATAGCAGCAGGCTTTTACCACTTTCCTTAAGTAAAGGAACGGAGTCCGTCTTAGCATTAAACATAAAACATTGCATTGTAAGTGTTCCACCTAGCGGAATTATATACATATATATATCGTTTTTTATTTTGTTATGTTTATAATATTAGTAGCCTACGTTACTGTAGGTAAGAAGAGACTGCAGGAGATGTATGTTGTTGGTAATTCCATGGCCTGTTTCATCACCAGAAAATTATGATTTGTTTATATACGTAGACTTTATACTATATTTATTTAGCTTTCTGATGTAAAAGTAAATTTAAGCTATAGAGCAGGTAAGGTTGTCTTGCAGCGCCATCTAGCGGCTCAAACACGAAATGTCGCATGGCATTTTGTTTGGCGCCGATGGAGGGAGTCACTCCTGAGATCTTTGGTCAGTCAGACGGCAGAACTTCCGGTCGGCATTTTGTTCTACGAGAGGAGAACCTCTTGATGATCGCAACAATCGTCATATTTCTCATTTACTGTCGAAATTGGCTGCACTCATTGTTTATGTCGGCGCAGACCGACTGAAACGCCGACGAACGAATGTTTCCCCATGAATGTACGTTGAAACATTCACTCCTGAGTGACGGAAAAAGAACGAATCAGTCCGACCCGGATTATTGTTGATAGCTAGCAAGCTAGCTAACCAGCTAGCTGGCAAGCCAATCGAGTTCCTTCTGGAGGAGCAGAGAGAGAAGAAAGGGGGAGCTAGAGATACGGACACGGACAGAAACCAAGCTAAAACATTCCCCTCCCTTTGAACGCAAGATCCGAAGGTAAATATAATCACCCGTCTATCTTGATGCAACAAAGTTTTTTAAAATTGCGATTATTAACAATAACATAAATAAATGCTCTGCTGCACGACCACCTACGGCGTCGTTAATCGTTGACCTGGAGGTAACGGAAGCTAGCGAACTAGCCAGCCGAGCTAGCTAGGTGTGTTTTTGCTCCGCCGAGGCGCACGGCCTCGACTGGATGTCATTTGTCGAGCCCGGGGATTGGGCCGTTGCCACGGAATTAGACTCCGTACCGTTGCTTTTACGTACGTCTACTCACACTAACTCTTCGCATTATCCCGAGCTCAGGGGGAATTGACTCGCACGCATCTCCTCCTACAAGCGCTTCCTTGTATTAATTTAATAGCAGTCGCTTTATTTGAACGAGGAACAGCGTTAGAAGCTAACCCACAACAGTTAGAGCTAGTTAGCATAACTAGCAAGCCATTAAAATACGACTATTGTTGTTAGCGAATGTTAGGCAGGTAGCATTAATTATCTTGGCTGCTATCGTAACATGTAACACTAGTTAGCTCGAAAGACCCAGACAGGAAACTTATTGGCAGTGTAATGTTGAGTTTACGCTGGTAGGTTTGTGCGCAAGTGACGTTAGCGGGCTGCAGCTGACATTTCAGCTAACTAAGATAAACAATTTAATGATTGCTAACGTCAACTATACGTTAGCTAATGTTTGGGTTGTCATTATTTTGTGTTGTTTGGCTGTTAGCGTTGTGCGTTGGTCTGATGGAGCGTTTGACAGGGCTTCTGTTGGGTTTGATTACTCTCCTGTTTTGAAATGTTATGAGTGACTTAAGTTATAGACTGAGCACACGCAACGTTGCCTCAGCTATAGTTAACGTTACTCAACGCTAACAGTTATCGGAGTTTGGTTGACATGTGGATGTTGGTGGAATATTACACACTTTGGCTTCTCGGCTACAACAGAAACAGTTTGATTGCTTTCTGCAGTTTGCAGAATGCGCTCGGTGGCTGTCGGCTGCTGGAGGATACAGCCCCCCCACTACTGCCGCCACCATCACAGTGCATCTGTTCCCTTTGTGCTGCCTCCTGCCTGTCAGTCTCACAGCTGTCAGGCAAGCCCCTGCGTACCGAGGAAGAGCACATCGACTGAGCATGCTATCGTTACAGCTAGCCAAAGCAATGTTTACAAAATCCATCTGTTGATCCTCCAACAGTTATGTCATGCAGAAGCTGTTGCACGTATTTACTACACTATGACCTCAACGATCGGCTTGGACTGAAGTCTGGTTTCAACATTGTGTTTACAGATTTGCATGGAATCTCTATTCAGCAGAAGTTGTCAACTGTTGCTTTTCCTTAGTTGTCATGAAAAATAATTTCTCATCAGTTCTCAACAGTGTTGCATTCTAGGTTTGAAGATTGTGTAGCAGTAATAACATGGTTGTTGCAAATATGGAATGCTTGTGTGACAGTCAGTGTTGTGATGCTGTATCTGGCATTATTTTGCTGGTTTCAGTTAGTTTATTAGTTTAACTGCCGTTGACGCAACTCTATCTACAATTTTCCCCATAGCAGAATAAAATGCATTTTATGTCACAAAGTCTGATGCAGGTCCACGTTGTCTTTCAACAGAGTGAAGGAGTGGGACTTTTTATCTGAAATGTCAGTGAGTCCACCCGAGACTGCACAGAATTCTTCAAAAAGGTATTTTTACAATAGTTTGAGCCATTTATCATTTTTATTGACTTGTCATTATCAACAACAGTAATGCCTGCTTACTCTTAATTGATAAAACAACTGAGAATCTCGTGCTATCGATGCCTTTCATTTTGACGTCTAACACATTCATCATAATTGTGTCATGGGAAGTATACACAGAAAATGAGAGAGTTTCGTCCTGGCCTTCTACCGAGTTATTGTAGCAACCAGGCTTATCCATGAAGCCTGGGCTGATATTTGGAAAATTCCCGGTGGCTTTTCCTTCAGCTTTTCTTTGACCTCCTTTGACTACTCTTACTTGATGACAGGTCAAGGACACCTAGCAAGAAAACACAAATAAAGTACAACATAGGGTTCTAATTTATGCACATCCCTCATTATAAACAGAGGGTGAAGTGCCCTGTGGTTTGACATTAGTGACTGGTATGGTAGTAACACAAAGATTGACATCAGTTGACTACTAATACAGTTCGACAGTCCTGTTGATATTAAGTGCTGTAAATAGAGGAGTGTTGGTTTATACCCACACTTAGTATAGTATCTACTGTATTACCAGGGCCAATCAGAATGTCATGGCTTATCCACTGGAGTACATTATCACTGGGGCTGTATATTATTCAAAAAATTACTATACTGGTGACAGTATGATGCATGACTATGATCATGCTTTTTCCCCCCACAAAGCTCCTTTCTTATGTTAATATTGTGCAGTTGTGTTTACAACTTATTTTCCGTGCAGAGAATGCATTGGTTTCCCCTTGATGTTTGTATATTGCATATTTTCTATTACGGGGAAGCTATGTAAAGTAATCTGACATGACAATTAAATGACTCATAATAAGCATCAGTCAGTAAACTGAGGCTGAACTGTGACTTACTTTACAGATTGGAACCAAAATAGCAAGCATTTTAATATCTTATTCATCGGTTCATTGGACTGGGATAGTACATCGTTGATTTGTCGCTGCTGATTGCGTATGCCAGAATAATAACATAACGTGATGGAGCAGCAGGATGGTCTACTAGTCAGTGACCTCTAAGACCTATTCAATCCTTCGTTTTGATCTGTTGAATATACTTGAGTAAGACACCTAACCTGCACTCATGGTAGTGCCATGACATTTCTAATCCTGTGTCCCTGCTATTACCCAAGCAGAGAGCACTAAAGACCCCCCCCCCCTTTATGGATTAGTAACCTATATAAATAATACTATAGGATATATGAATGAAAAGGGTGGGATCCATGACAGTTTATTTTGATTGACAAGATCTAATGAGACACATTTATTTGTGGCTCACAGATGATGCAGCCGGTACCAGTTCTCCCTCACACAATATAATCTCAGCATCAGGGCAGACATAGCAGTATTTGTGCAGCACATAATAGTTCAATCACTGCATTTGATTCCATGTTTTTTGATGTCTGAATCCTATGAATTGACTTTTTTATTGTTTTCACTTGTTTTTCACTTTTTATCCCTTCTTTTTTCTGTCTCTACTCATTTCGTAAATCCTTTTCTCCTCCTGTTACTCTTGCCCTCTTTCTCCTTCTTTCTCCTGCCTCCATTCATGCTGTTTTTGTTGTTGTCTTTCTCTCTCCCTGACTAACCTTCCTCTCTCCTAGGAGTCAGGAGATGTGAGGACGGGTGTCGTTCATCGACCCCCTGATCTACCTGTGTATCAACACACTCCCCCACCCTCACCTTCAGCATGAATGGGGATATGCCTCATGTTCCCATCACCACTCTCGCTGGGATCGCTAGCCTCACAGACTGTGAGTGACATACAGCCGTTCTCCAAACTCACTAGCACAGATTCTGCCGTGTGTCCTCTTCCAGTGTAAATTGCCAATGAGAAATATTAACAGATGTAAATTTGCAATTGTGATATTATATTCTGTCTCTTGCCATGGTTTGTTTTCCTTCTCTCTACTTTTCTACAACCACGTGTCCTCTATGGCTGATGTTTGTTTCTCACCCTTGTCTCTTTATTTCTCTACCTCCCCATCTCTATACTTTCCGTCATCTATCTCATCTTGTTTCAGTGTTGAACCAGCTGCCCCTCCCGTCCCCTCTCCCGGCCACCACCACTAAGAGCCTCCTATACAATGGGAGGATCGCAGAGGAAGTTACCTGCCTACTGGGCTGTCGGGATGAGAATCTGGCCTCCCAGCTGGCACATGGCCTCAACCAGGTCTCCACAGAGTACATGTGAGTTTATACGTTAAAGTGTGTGTATATGGCAGCGTTGTGTCCTATACAGAGAGCCTAGGATGTCTCATAACTTGACTTTACAAATGATCAGTAAGAACGGGTAGCGACAGAAGAGATGCCACTGTTGACTTTAGAAATTAAGTGATTTAGCTGCAGACAAATATGACATTTTTAATGTTTAAAAGTCAAGAACTTTGTATTAAAGTTATAGTTTTAAAAAAGTTTCTTAATTTATCTTGAAAGGTGCCGCTTTGGTTCCATGGCACAAATTTAGACAAAATCCAATTTAGTGCTGATTACTGAGGCCGCATTTTTATTATGTTATTTGTCATCTTATATTGAGGTATTGATGTTTATTCATATGAAACCTCTGAAGTATACCCGACAAACCAAATCAATTTAAGTCATTCCGAAGATTCTGTAAATCCAATTTAGTCATGAAGGCGCTCTACTCATTGATTTTCAACATTGTCCACACATTCCTAAAACAACCAAGGAATACATACAGCTTTCAATATACCAACCCTACATTGTAGGCTACATGGTCATGTATATGTTAAATACAATTAATATTTGCATTCATACATGTTTAGAGTTTTAAACATTCTTCACTTTTGTCCATTTCTACATATTGCTATGAGTGATGCTGCCCACTTGTCTTACTCTCACCCTTTAATAATTGGACTGAACTTATTTGTGTGTTTTCAGAGAGCTGAAGGACAACCTGGGTAGCGATGAGCCAGAGGGAGATGCACCATTGCTGCTGCAGACCATGCTGGCCAGGAACCCTGGCATCTTCAGGGAGAAAAGTATGGAGATAACTACCTGTTGCACATTATGGCAGGAAAGCATACAATCATAAAGATATCTATGACCTAATATACTGTTTTTATCATCTCTGAACAGATGTTATGCAGCAGCCAATGGTACCAACGTACAAGATCACTCAAAATTCCTTGCATAGCCCGGCCCAGCCTGCAAACTTCCAGCCGGCTGCAATGTCTCCAAATCCACCGAGGTGAGTCAGGCTGCAGCATTTAACCGACCCTTATGTACCATTACTAGAAACTGTGACCGTGTAAGTGTTGTGAGCACATTTTCTCCTCTTTTTCATTGGTACATCCCAGTTGCATCACAACATTTTGTGTTATTTAGTGTCATTGATTAATTGATAGATAATACAATTATATTATAATGTTAGTTATTTTACTGTTGTTGGCATGGAACTTCCTTCTACGTGCGTGCTCACTTTCTTTCTCCCCGTGCTCTCCTCCACGTCGTCCAGTCGGTTTGTGGCTCCTCAGACTGGTTCCAGTAGTCGGTACATGGGCCAGAACAGTCCAGTACCGAGCCCCTACACCCCCCAGAGCCCCGCCCCCGGTTACATACAGCAGTACCCCCATCAACAACCACCCAGCTATAACCAACACCAACAGATACAACAAGGTGACAGTATGTGTGTGTGTGTGTTGCATGTTGATGTGCATGCATCAAGGGGCTTTTGTTGAAAAGCAGATTTAAATCGGTCAGAAAGCCAAATTACAAAACTGAATCCTTGACGTTTGTCTTTGCAATGTTTTGTTGGTTGCCTGTGATTAGCAGCTGAGGATGTTGTGGACAAAATTGCGTTCGTTCCCTGTTAAGCTGCTGTAAGTGTGAACTGAACGCTTCATTCAGTTGCTTCACAGGTGGTGCCTCGTTGCTTTGTTTTTTTTTGATTTCCAACTGTATTTTGTCTCGAATGATTCAGATGTTTAACCGGGGATTTCCCAAATATTTTTATGATGAAAGAAACCTCTATTTTATCTTTTTCTCTGAATTAAGATATATGACAGAGCAGTGCTCCATACATTGAAACGTCAGAATTTAATAAAACATAGAAAAATATAATTGTATAGTTGATATTGAATAATTAGATTTAAAAAGTCGGTGGGGCAATTTCATGACTTTAGCCCATGTTTGCAGTACAGCTGATACTGTTGGTCAATTTTGGCTGATCACCATATCATCGTTGTTGTATATGTTGACAGATGTGCTAAAAAATAGCTGTGATGCAAATGACAGCAAATGTTTGAAACATTTATTTATGTACGATCATTTTCTCTCCAGTATATTTTTTAAGTTTTATTTACCGTTACTGTCGTCTATAAAAATTAAAGATCATATGTTGTGGGTTTACGTAATGGTCCGGGTTCTGGCTAGAAAATTCCTGCCCTCCAAACATTACAAGTGTAATTGGTTGAAATGTCTGCTCTGGTGATTTAATACGTTCACTGGTAAAATATTTGACCAATAACTGGAGGTACAGGTTTGTTTCAACAATGTAGAGATTAACAGGCGTCTGCTTCTCAAACAAGTTTGCTTCTAAGAGCCAAACTAGTTTTGCATTTTACACACAGCAATTTTCACGATGTATACAACCTGTAAATTCAGTTACATCCGGGGGTGACATTTTAGGGATTCACGTACTACTTTTTGGGTCTCATAAAACCTCTCTGACTCCTGGATGAACTGAAGCCACATGTATGCAGTTAAACCTATTTGATGTATTTTACCAACACATTTTTTTTCTGTCATGATCAGAGTGTTATAATTGCCTCACTCATGGATCACTAACAAAAGGACCCTTTTATTTAATTTGCAGTGTCTGTGGCCAGTCCCATGGTTCCAGGCGGCATACGAAATATCCACGAGGGCAAAGTATCGGGGCAGATGGCCAACGCTGCCAACCACCACTCGGAGGACTACATGAACATTGTACACCGACTGAGCACTGAGGTACAACTGACAAAGTCCAAAATGAGTACATTATCAGTTCACTACATGAACAAACATCAAAGTTTGCTGTTGAATCAGGCTATTTGTAGACATTTTCTTTGAGGTTTGGAACATTTGTAATGTGAAACAAAAAATGTTCTGCAATCATCAGACAGACAAAGAATTAAAAATGTTAAGGAGCGGTTATGCTAACCGACCAGGCACAATGGTTTCTGAATATTCTTTCCCCATTATTATTGGTATTATTATTATTGTATATATTAAATAAAATCAACATTATGGTTTTGAATTGCCGGACAGAATCAAGGCCATGTTGAAATGATTGATTGATTATGGAATCCTTCATGAGAACGGCTTCATTTGCGACAATTTGACAAAAGTTGGACTTGCCGTCAACAGTTTTAAGATATTTTTGGTTGAAAGTCCAGTGTAAAGCTGATACCTGGTAGATTACATCTGTCTTCTCTGTGTGTGGTCTAGGAAGGAGACTCCGCCATGAGGAATCCTTCGTTCTCTCTGAGGTCTCCACAGTCCGGCTGCTCCCCAGCAGGGAGTGAAGGAACACCCAAACGTAAGGACACAGGAAGAGGGAAGGAGACGCGACAGTGCCTCCCGCTTTTTATTTAGGAAACGGCCTCCCCCTGGCTCTCTAAAACTCATGATTACAATTTCACAGCAACAGAATGGTTTGAGGTCATTTCAGTCTTGGAGGACACCTTCGTTTTTTGGCGTTGTACATCATCAGCGTCTGTTGTCACGACAGTGCTGTGTCTGATTTTGTGCACTTTGTTTATACTTGCCTTTGGAGGGTAACTTTAGCTCTCTTTGGTGTTGCTTCTTTACAGCAGGATCTCGCCCCCCGCTGATTCTGCAGTCACCACCTCCCTATGCGCCCTCACCGAGGGAGGGAGGACCTGTCCAGAACCAACAGCTCCAGCAGAGGAAGAAGGGCCCCGCAGTGAAAGAGGAGAAAGATTTGTACGACATTGTGAGCTCTCCAAACAAGGACTCTACTAAACTCACCCTCAAGTTGTCCAGGGTCAAGTCAAATGAGTCCGACACCCCAGGTAAGGAAGGAAGGCACCATCTGAGCTGGATCCCCATGTTTTGGTTATGTGGTTTCCTACATCTCCATTTTCAAGCTTTCACAGCATTTTAATAACGTATGTATGCTGCACTCACGTCTTGGAGTGGAGTCCATTTAAAACCCTTTTTAAATGCAACCATGTAAAAGTGTTTTTGTTAATATCTCAGGTGATGGTCTGCCGGGAATGGACGAGAACTCTGACAACATGGAGACAGAACTGGGCTTTCAGCAGGTGCCTGTTCTCCAGCAGAATCTAGCTCGGATGCAGCAGCAGCAAGCTTGTGGTGCCGGTGGTCTGCAGCCTCCCAGTTCCCCGTACGACGAGGCAGAGCTGGATGCCCTCGCTGAAATTGAAAGGATAGAACGAGAGGCGGCGAGCGAGAAGTGCTCCAAGGAGGTTCAAGATAAAGGTGTGTAGAATATCAGAAACATGACTATATGGATAAAAGCTGAATAAATACAGTAGTTGTGAAGAACTTCAGAGGTTTTACAAGTTTGTTTGATCTTCATCTCTTTACAGACAAGCCACTGAAGAAGCGAAAACAGGACTCCTTTCCCCTGGAGCCCGGCGCAGGGGGACCCGGTGGCCCCACAGGTGCCCCAGGCAGTGGATCAACAGGAGGGGGCAATGCTGGCAAACTGACCCCGCAAGAGGCCACCGCAGCTGGGAACGGTGCCAGTCGCCCTCCCCTCATGGTGAGCATCGACCTCCAGCAGGCAGGCCGAGCTGATGGCCAGCTCGACCCCTGTCTGGCTGCCCCTATTCCAGCCCTTGAGGCCCAACGCTGGCCTGAAGAACCAGCTAGTGGGCCGGCTGCAGTGGAGGGTTCTGACACGGCTTTGCGGTTGAAACCAGACGGGCGGCCGGAAGTCATCAAGAACAGGGTCGATAAGCATGACGGCAGGAGAGATGGTCGGGAGTCGTCGAAGCACCGACACGATGACAAGTCCTCCGACAGACGGGGAGACATGCCAAAGTCATCAAACCGGGGGGAACACGGACGAGACAGGGACCGAGAATCTGACAGAGATAGGAGGCATCGGAGCGAGACGGGCGGTCGAGACCGACGCTCGCCTGACTCGCGCTGTCGAAGTGACAGAGATAGGTACCGGGCTTCTTCCACCGGGGAGCCTGGTCGGAGCGGCAATAGGCACGATGGTTCCAAACCGGCGTCGTCTGCCTCTGGTGCTAAACTTCCAGATTCTTTCCCTGCTCAGCTCCTTGGAGGGCATAGTGGCGCACTGAAGAACTTCCAGATCCCTAAGGTGATCTGGGCTGACCCAAACCAAATGTCTACCCCACCTACCAGTCATTCAGCTTTCACTGCCTGCAATCTCAAAAAACAAATCACACCACTGTTCACTCTCGTTTGCGTGTTTGTTTTCCCATTTGTCAGCCTTTTGTTTATTCCTGGGATAAAACGGTGTAAATGCATTAACCCACACCGAACCATCTACCTAAAGTAGAAGAGTTGATTCATTTGTTAGTCCGGTGTGTAAACAAAAGCAAAGTACCTCTTAAGAAATGCTCCAATACTGTTTCTCAGAGGTTTCATGTTGGTCGATGTCGACTTAAAACATCCACTGTCCGTATCATGCAGCCATACAAATCTGGACTGAAAAAAAGCTAATTTTCTCTTTCCAATTCAGCTTCTATTTGTTTCATCCTTCCTTACATCTACTGTCAATGCAGTGCTGAGAGATGCAACCCCCAGCCACATGCTCACGTTTAAATATGGTCGTTTAAACGCAGACACAGTGTTGCATGCAACAGCTTCGTTTGTGCGACTAGAAAGGATCGGTTGAATCCAGTAAACAAACGACATGGATGAAATGGTTAAGAGCCGTGCTGGCAGGAAACCAGCTCTGCAGCTGCTGAAGGATACAAGCGTAGTTAAAACTGATCTGTTACGAGGCCGCTGGCATGTGTCAGGAAGATGGAATGGGATCACAGTCTCGATCTTTATCGTCTCAGTAGAGCTAAGCAATGCTTTGATTTTATTGTTAACTTAGGATGCATGTCGGTCACTGGTAGCGTTTGCAATGTGAAGCAGTGTTTCTAATTGGCTAATGAGTTATGGCTTCCCTGTAGTGGAACTGGTTGGATTGAATCATAGTCTGAGAAATGTATCCAAGAACAGTGTGCTTATTTTAAATGGAAATTAATACTTGAGGAATTGAATCAACAGAATGTCTCTTCATTTCTTAAATAAAATCGCGTTGGCTAATGCTCGCCTGGTAGAAATGATTGGATATTGTATTGGTCAGATTCACAATGTGAAAAATGTTGACGAGTGGAAACATTCACAAACAAAATGTCCTGTTTTGGCCCGTCACCCTGAGTGGCTGGGGGAAGTTGCTGCCTTGGCACTGCATTGATGACGATGTATTGATTGACCATCACTCGTACAGTTTAAGACAACAACATTGGGAAACGGTGGATCGTTCCTTGCTGTCAAAGCTATACTGGAAGTGAACATCAACATCACTTCTCTCATGTCAATCACTTTGATCTATTATTTACTTTTTTTTCTTTAAACAATGCTCATGCTTTTCTGTCAAAATCTTTTACGTGTGAATTTTGAACCTCAAACGTTACAATACAGAGGGCTTTTCTGACTCCTTTCTGTTTTTGTTGTTTTGTTTTTTCCTTCAGATCAAACGTGATAAGGATGTCGGTGGGTCGAATGAAAGTCAAATGTGGGGACAGCCCAAGGTTAAACTGGAGAGGCTTGGTTTGGTGCAGGACTTTGAGAAGAGGCCCAAGCCTGTAGTGGTCCTGAAGAAGCTCTCTGTTGACCAGATCCAGAGAATCATCCGACACAGCAAGTCTGGAAAGAACCGGATCTCTTCAGGGAGGCCCAGCAAAAGTAAGAAAAGAAGTTGTTCAACTGCAAGCAGTTTTGCTCTCTATTTCCATTTTTATTTTACCATTCACTTAAATGAGAAAACAGAATTCCTTTTTTTTTGTGTTAATAACTTGAGAATGTGATGTTTTCAATTTTCAGGTGGTATGGACCCGTCAGTTCTGAAGGAGCTTCCACCAGAGCTGCTGGCAGAAATCGAGTCGACCATGCCGCTCTGCGAAAGGGTGAAGGTGAACAAGAGGAAACGAAGCACCGTAAACGAGAAGCCCAAATATGCTGAGGTCAGCTCGGATGAAGACTATGACGCGAATGGAGAGTGTGAGTAAAATGATTCCCTTCTCGTCGGTTCTCGCTGCTCGTCTTTTGTCAAGGTTTGGTTGTTTGCTTTGGTAAAAAAATCTTAAATGATCCGAAAATTTCTACATAGAATTTATATTTTAATACCAATACATTGTAACGTGTTAGTGTACTTTGGTATACCTTTTTTTTTTTTTTTTTAGATTTTAGGACCTGATTTCTTTATGCCTAATCTCTACAGCTGCAAAGAAGCGCCAGCGCAGAGACAAAGACAGGTCCTGGGACGTGGAAGAAAGAGATCGCCGGGGTTCCGGGGAACATCGGAAAAGTGGGAACCGGGATGGCAGACGGGGCTCAGGGAGCCGCTACCGAGACTCCTCCGATGAACATTCACCACCGCCACCCACCATGACTGAAGGTCTGTATTCAAGTCATCTGTCACCCCATATCCAATTATGGTCTTTTAACTTTAGTGTGTGACATTGATTTATAATAATGAACTTGTGTGTGTGTGTGGGTGGTATCTGGTACACACAATAAAAACAAAACAAGAAGCAAAAACAAATAAGATGAAATTTCTCTCGCTCAGTTGCCAGAAAAATGAAGGAGAAGCAGAAGCAGAAGAAACGGAAAGCATATGAACCCAAGCTCACCCACGAAGAGCTGATGGACTCGTCCACATTCAAGAGGTTCTTAAACAGCATTGACAACATACTGGAGAATCTGGAGGATGTGGATTTCACCGCCATGGGTAAGTATAAGGGCCGACTGTCTTTTTGAAAATCCAAAAGCAGAAACCTCACAGTCCTTAATTGTGCTTTTGTTTTTGTGTTTTTCAGCAGCAGCAGATGATGATGAGATACCTCAAGAGTTTATGCTCGGTAAACACCAGTTAAACGAGCTGGGCAGCGAGTCCGCCAAGATAAAGGCCATGGGCATCTCCAGCAGGGTACTGTACATAGTGTGTTACTACAAAGACTGTTGTTGATGTGTGGTGCTGTTTCAGGTGGAGGTCTAAGTGACTGTCTCTGTTGTTGTAGATCCCGTCAGACAAGCTGGTGAAGCTGCTGAACATACTGGAGAAGAATATCCAGGATGGGTCCAAGCTCTCCACCCTGATGAGCCATGTGAGATCCCTTCCTGCCTCTCTCTGTGTTGAATATACTTTGTCGTGGTATTTAACGAACGTATGATATTCTGTACTGAAGAAATCCGTACAGTACGTTGATAAATACCCACCGCCTGCAAAAATGGGAAATTAATTGTTAAATTGCTGCTGAAAGCTTTATTTGCTTGAATAAATCAAAACCTTCTGAAAAAGGTTTCTGTAAAACGCATTCACATTCCTTTCTAACCTCAGGACCACGATGCTGAAGATGAGGAGAAGCTTTGGAGAGACCTCATAATGGAGAGAGTCACAAAGTCAGCAGACGCCTGTCTGACAGCGCTTCACATCATGACCTCAGTGCACATGCCGAAGGCTGTCTACATCGAAGACGTCATCGAGAGGGTGCTGCAGTACACCAAGTTCCATCTTCAGAACTCACTGTATCCACAATACGACCCAGTCTACAGGGTGGACCCTCATGGAGGTGAGGAACAAGGAAAAAGGGCTTTGTTTCATTCAAACTTTATGTTTGCCAGGGCATTTGGGGTCTGAGTGAAACAAAATTGAGGAGTTTTGGAATATGTTAGAACCTTCCATCAGTTTTGTACGTAAAACTATCCAAGAACTCCTCCTAACCTCCTCCTGCATGGCAGTTTATACCTGAAGCACAAAACTTATGACCTGTAGCAGAAATGACTGCTGTCCTAAACTCTAGCATCTCATCTCAAGCAGCCAGAGCGACCTAAACGACTCCCTGAATTACATTTAAGACATGTATGTAATCTTTCACCATCAAAAACACGCTGAAAATGATTAACAAGGGCTTCTCTCGTCCGTCTAGGTGGCCTGTTAAGCTCCAGGGCAAAGCGTGCAAAGTGCTCCACACACAAGCAACGTGTGATCGTCATGTTGTACAACAAAGTGTGCGACATCGTCAGCAACATCTCGGAGCTCCTGGAGATCCAGCTTCTCACAGACACCACCATCCTCCAGGTAAACACTGAAAGCACTTGAAAGAACAATGTTAGACTGCAGTCATCTGTTCTATCAAGTCAAAAAATGTAATCGCAAACCAGATGATGACTCGTGCCATTCTCTTTTTTTCCAGGTTTCTTCGATGGGAATCACTCCGTTCTTTGTGGAGAATGTCAGTGAGCTGCAGCTGTGTGCCATTAAACTAGTTACAGCAGTGAGTCAACGTTTGTTTTTTACAGTTTAAAAACCTCCCGACTTTGGTGTACATCCCTGAAAATGCATGTTTTTACTGTTTACTACCAAACTCTGAAGGTAGAGACTAACCACCTTTATTACTTTCTGTCTCCAGGTGTTCTCACGTTATGAGAAGCATCGACAGTTGATCTTGGAGGAGATTTTTACCTCTCTGGCCAGACTGCCCACCAGCAAGCGCTCCCTCAGGAATTTCAGGTAATTTGTTTTATATGAATTTACATTGATTTATGCCCACAAGGTGTTGCAGGGATAAGGCATCGAATAAGAAACCTTAATAATGTAGAAAAGTAATCAAGTAATCGTTAAGGCAGAGGTGAAGATTTCCCATTGTAAAAGTCTGTTTCCTACATCACCAACTCCATTATTTTCCTGGATAATACCCATAATAGTAAGTTACCATGCGTCTTTTGCCTCGTGTGTCCTCAGGCTGAACAGCTCAGACCAGGACGGAGAGCCGTTGTACATCCAAATGGTGACGGCTCTGGTGCTGCAGCTGATCCAGTGTGTGGTCCACCTCCCCAACGACAGAGACATGTTCGACGAGTACGAGAGCAAGGTAGGACAGCGAGCAGACACGCACGACTAACCGCACAAGGAAGCAGATGTACAATTTATACAAATACAGACACGCGATCATATCATTTGCTCACAAGTCCCTTTTGTGTCTTTTTTTTAATTTATTTTGTAGGTGGATCAAGATGTGTTGATAACCAACTCGTATGAGACAGCAATGAGAACAGCACAAAACTTCCTCTCAGTCTTCCTCAAAAAGTAATTACCGCTCCTGTCTGTACTGCCTTCAAAAAGGCTTCGCACTTATAATTGCAAAGTTGCATTACTGTACCAAAGCTGTCATCATTAGTATTTATTAAGATGGGCTGAAGAACCGCTACCTTTTATCTTTTGGAGCATTACTGGAGTTTGTTATGCCCTGCACAAGATGCAAACAATTCAGGGGCCTACTTGCTCTAAGTCTGTCAAGTACTCAAACACTTCACTACGTCTGGTGGAATTAGTCTGACAGCTAGTTGGCTTTAACACATCAGTTTACTGTTTTCATTTTCTGGTTGCTTTGTTTTTTGAACCCTCGGCCCCTGATTATTTTTGCTCCCATTAATTCTTTCTCATTTTGCTTCCTGCGGCCTGTTTCCCCCCTTTTTCCTCTCGTCTTCCGCCGTCCTCAAGATGTGGCAGCAAGCAGGCAGAAGAAGATTACCGGCCCTTGTTTGAGAACTTTGTCCAGGACCTGCTCTCGACAGTAAACAAACCAGAGTGGCCGGCTGCAGAGCTGCTGCTCAGTCTGCTCGGTCGACTGCTGGTTAGTATGATGGAGCTCTTTCTTTAAACGGGAAATGCAACTATTTGTGCTTCAGTGATTTCAAGAATAGATGATCCAGATTTGATAGCGGGGGACAGATTTACCTTCCTTTGACAAAACGGAACGCGTTTAACATGAGACTCAGACTTAACAGGTTGCAACTCATTATTTTTAGGGTTTAAGTAAAAGTCAACCTTGGTGCAAAGTGTAAAACTCTTTCTTTCTTCCCCGCTGTGTCTCTGCTCCCCTCAGGTACACCAGTTCAGTAATAAGCAGACCGAGATGGCTCTGAGAGTAGCGTCTCTGGACTACCTGGGCACCGTGGCTGCCCGTCTGAGGAAGGACGCCGTCACCAGCAGGATGGACCAGAAATCAATTGATCGAATCCTGCGAGAGGTAAAAGAACGGCTCCACATTCGATGACCTCGCTGTCTCTTGGACCGTAGTTGATGTTTAATAGTGACGAAAAACAAGCAGAAAATGTATGACGTGATCTCTCTCTGATTCTATAGTCTCAAGGAACTGATGAGACCCAGCAGCTGCAGAAGGCTCTCCTGGACTACTTGGAGGAGAATGCTGAGACGGATGCCTCACTGGTGGTGGGTTTACATTAGACTGGCTGAGGAAGTGGTGACTTTAAACACTGTAGGAGCTTTAGATTCATGACGGTTGAGAGTCACGTTGACTTTTACTTTATTACATTAACTGGGCTATTTGGCCACAGAAAAAAAACCACCTTATGTAACCACAACACTGATAAACGAATCATTTTAATTGTTAGCCATGAATTCATCTGCTCAGATTTATTGTTTAGAAATAAATCTCTACATTAAAGGCTCACATAACAACACTTGTTTCACTGATTAATTACTCTAAATAACTAATGTTTTCTGAATCCTCTAACTCTGACGCTGAGACCTTCGTTGTCTTCTAGTTTGCCAGAAAGTTCTACGTCGCCCAGTGGTTTCGGGACGCCACCACAGAAGCTGAGAAGTCCATGAGGAACCAGAACTCAAAGGATGAGGACTCATCGGACGGACCGCAACATGCCAAGGAGATGGAGACCACCGGGGAAATTATGCAGCGTGCTGAGAAGCGCAAGAAGTTCCTGCGCAACATCATCAGGGCGACACCGTCTCATTTCGCCACACTGAAGTAAAGATTTATGAATATCTCAGTAAAGCTCTCCGTATCAGTTACAGTCTCTCTGTCAGTTGACTGTGTGATGACTTTATGATCCTCTAACGTTCGTCGTCTTTGCCCTTCTCCCCAGAATGAACTCTGACACTGTGGATTATGAGGACTCATGTCTGATTGTGCGTTATTTGGCCTCCATGAGGCCGTTCGCCCAGAGCTTTGATATTTATTTAACACAGGTAAGATTTGAGTATCTGGTTTTTTTTTTTTTTTTATGAATCACAGCAGCTACGTAAAATAATCTAAGTCGTTCACACAGAATAATAAAGCTGTTATTAGGGTTCACTGGTTTGTCTGTTCTGTCGACTGTTGAACTGAAAAAGATCAGTTTGTGTAATCAGGCTGGTGCATTTGTTTATTTATTTTATAGATCTTGCGAGTCCTTGGGGAAAGTGCCATCGCTGTAAGAACTAAAGCCATGAAATGTCTGTCTGAGGTTGTGGCTGTGGACCCCAGCATACTGGCCAGGGTATGTTAGCATCTGTGTTCACAGAGGACCGCTTTTCTCATTTCACATACTCTACACGATGTCTGATCTTAATCTCTGTTCGAGTCACATTTTTGCTCTGTCAAGATTGTTACTTTCTTATTGTGCTGTTCTGTTGTGCAGCCAAGTTATCTTGTAGTCCTTTCGCTATATACTGACGCACTCTTCTCCACCTCTGCAGTCCGACATGCAGCGTGGTGTCCACGGTCGTTTGATGGACAACTCTACCAGTGTGAGAGAGGCGGCTGTGGAGCTGCTGGGCAAATTTGTGCTCAGCAGACCCCAACTCACCGAGCAGTACTATGACATGCTCATAGAGAGGATACTGGTAAGTTGCTCAATGTAGACTCATTGTGAGGTTTTACTATCCCTGTATGAACTCAACACATGATAGTTGTCTTTTTTTCTGCTTCAACTGATGAGCGTTGTTTACAGACGGTATGCCGTGCCATCAAAATGTTCATCTACAGGTATCGATGTGCCAGTTCAATGCTGGGTTCATTGCCTAATGCTGTTTAGGCCACACCCTCATTCTGACATGTTGATGCTGCAGTTGGAACTATGATTTATCAGAATAAAACACTAACACAGGGCATTGATAAGCTGACAGTAACGTGACGTACTGCGCTGACGTTGTCTTTGCACATCATGCTGTGCACTGGCAGTCGATTGTTATGGCACCAGCCACCCAACTTACTTTACTGTATGAAATATTGATGTATTGATTACATTATACACATTTTACGCATGTGCATTACACTGTAGTCTTAGTTGTGTGTGTGTTTTTGCGTGTATCAGGGAGAGCTTAAAGCTATTGGTGTGGGGCTCGGGCTGAAAAATGGCAGACTTTGTCGTACCGGGGCCGGGTTAGAGCTGGATGTTTGTCCCATTCAGGGTCCTTAAAAAGCGGGGCCTATTCCTCTGCTGGGTCACTGAGTTTACATGAAAGCACTTGAAGGACTGACTTTGAAGAAATGTTGCGTCAAAAGGCTCATTTAGATGTTTCAAGTTTGCTTTTGCGTCAATAAAATGAAGTAAGAAGCCAGTTTAATGGCAGCATGCATTCCAGGATCAACGCGGTCATTGTCTTTGCCGCGGTAATGTAAACTATCAATATTGAAATGAGGTACAACCCTCCAAGCTTTGTGCACCTTCTTTGTCCTCCACATCTGAAAGGTGAACACATTGAAATTGTTGTGCCTGTTGTCATGGAAATGCTCAAGAGGGTTCATGAGAAGTTCAGTCTTCATCACGGTCTTATACTGCCACCTGTTGTCCGAGAGGAGCGATCACACCCCGTGCAGATGTTTCTGTTGTGTGTAATGAAAACAAAGGCCTTGCTAATGCTTGCAGAACAAAACAATCTTTTTTTTTTTTTTGGTGCACAGGACACTGGTATCAGTGTAAGAAAACGGGTGATCAAGATCCTCAGAGACATCTGTCTGGAGCAGCCAACCTTCAGCAAGATCACTGAGATGTGTGTGAGGATGATCCGCAGGGTCAATGATGAGGAAGGTATCAAGGTATGGATCCACTGCACCTTTGTACCTCCACAATTTTACTTAACTTCCATTCTTCTATCATTAGTATTCTCTTTGTTTATCATGCCCTTTTTTTAGATAAATGTCTCTGGTGCAATAACTTCATCCCAAAACCTTTGAACGATTCGTACAAAGTACAGATGAAAACTAATGACGCGTGAACTTGTTTATAGAAACTGGTGAATGAGACATTCCAGAAGTTGTGGTTTACTCCGACTCCAAATCAAGACAAGGAGACCATGACCAGAAAGATCCTCAACATCACCGATGTGGTAAGTTTAACTGGCAGGTTGTTGTATAGAATAATAAAAAAAATGAAAAGGTCACATCTTTCATCAACTTTCACTCAGCCGTGGCCAGAGGCATCGTGTTTTTTTGGGTTAATTCTCGTGAATGAAGTGATAACATGAAGTGATGACACGGTTTTAAACTGCAACTTGACTGGCTGACGGAGGCATACAACCACGTACGTCTGGCTGCCTGATGGTGAAGTTAAATTCTCTTGTCTCTTCTTCAGGTCGCAGCGTGTCGAGACACCGGCTATGACTGGTTTGAGCAGCTTCTTTCGAATGTAAATATTAGATTTTATTTTTTGTCTGTTGGGCAATACATCAATGTTTAAAGCATTTTTAAATGACCATGGTCTCTCTCGCTTCAGCTTCTCAAGTCTGAAGAGGATGCATCGTATAAGCCGGCCAAAAAGGCCTGTGTTCAGCTCGTTGACAATCTGGTCGAGCACATACTCAAATACGAGGAGTCTCTTGCAGGTTTGTAATTGTTTCATTTGACAATAACTTAAACTTTGCCTTAATGCAACAGTTGATTCTGTCTTAAACCGCTGTCGACACTTCTCGTTGAGTTCATCAATGTTCTATAATAAGTTTGATTTTAAAGTGGAATTAATTGATGTCCTCTTTCCTCTGTAGACAACAAAGGTGTAAACTCAACACGGCTAGTGGCGTGTATCACCACCTTGTACTTATTCAGCAAGATCAGGGCCCAGCTCATGGTCAAACATGCCATGACCATGCAACCCTACCTGACCACAAAGTGTAACGTAAGTTCTCTATGCCTAATCTATTGCTTAATTATAAAAAATACTCTTATTGTGTATTTAAGGATCCTTTATATCAGTGTGGATACATTAACATAAAGCATTCACCCCTAATCCACAGATTGGATTGAGCAGTGAAAACACTGTTTTGCAATGATTGTTTTAAGGACCCCTGATCTAGTCATTGTTGCTGCCTGATCTATCAGAGCTTCCCCTGTAGTCACTGTTATGCTGTGTCCCCTGCAGACTGCCAATGACTTCATGGTCATCTGTAACGTGGCAAAGATCTTGGAGCTTGTGGTTCCTCTGATGGAGCACCCCAGTGAAACTTTCCTGGCCACCATCGAAGAAGACCTCATGAAGCTCATCATCAAATACGGCATGACGGTGCGTGCTAGTAGCTTTTTAGAAAACACTTATTGGATGCAACATTGTAGAACCGGGTTTGCTCTGTGAAAAGTGAAATGTAATCAGTGTTTTTATCGCGATGACATGACGTCTTCCTTCCTTTTCTCTAGGTGGTCCAGCACTGTGTCAGCTGTCTTGGAGCTGTTGTCAACAAAGTCACGCACAACTATAAGTTTGTCTGGGCCTGCTTCAACAGATTCTATGGTGAGATATACAGTTAGCATCTCGTATGCACCGTTTTAAAGTTGAGCTTGAAAGTGTCACTTTCAACAGAAACGTAAAAAAAACAACAAATAGGACATACCAATAATCTAGGTCTTCTTAGAAGTAACTTAAAAGGTATTCTTTCTTTGTTCAGGTGCACTTAACAAGCTGAAGGTTCAGCATCACGAGGATCCCAACATCACGACGTTGGTAGCAAACAAGCCTTTCCTGCTGCGATCGCTCTTCACTGTGGGCGCCCTGGCTCGGCACTTTGATTTTGATCTGGAGGAGTTCAAAGGCACAAACAAGGTAGGATTGCAGCAGATGTTTCATAATATTCCACCTTTTAAAAGGAAAGCTGTGGATTGCAACTGTAAGTTGAATTATTTGTTTTGGGCTTTGCTGCTAGAGAGAGTAAAGTCAAATTGGGGAATTTATCTTGGATATCAAACCAAATCCATTGCTCTACCCCCGTTTTTAAGGCATTATTTAATGTACACTAACTCACAACTATGTGTTCTGTGTGTTGTGCACAGGTTGTTATCAAGGAGAAAGTGCTTGAGCTGCTGGTATACTTCACCAAACATGAGGACGAGGAGGTCAAGACCAAAGCCATCATCGGCTTAGGCAAGAACACCGTTTCAAATATTATTAGGTTTGACAAATGTAAAGGTCGCCATATTTATTAGTGTAGTTATGTGTGTTATTAGAAAGACTGACAGCATGGGATGTGGTGTTTTCTGAGTCCAGATTTTCATGCCCCAGCAGGTGGACATGACCTGGTAGATGGAGAAGCGTTGTTTACTTGCTCTCACGTGTCTTTGCTGTTTGTTGTTCTCTCCCCTCAGGCTTCCTTGTGATCATGCATCCCAGCCAGATGTTTATGCCTGAGGTGAAAACCTTGTACAACAGCATCCTGGCTGACCGTGCCTCCTCCATCAATCTCAAAATCCAGATCCTCAAAAACCTCCAGACATACCTTCAGGAGGAAGACACGCGGATGCAGGAAGCAGACAGAGAATGTAAGTGAAGCTGTAGCTGTTGCTATACTTTAAATTGTTACTTTCTTTTTACGCTTTGCCTGTAAAAAGTTTGTCCGACTCATCCTGTTTGGTGTCCCTGCAGGGAAGAAACTGTCCAAACAGGAGGATCTGAAGGAGATGGGAGACATCTCTTCAGGGATGAGCAGCTCCATCATGCAGCTTTATCTAAAGCAGGTGTTGGAGGCGTTCTTCCACACCCAGTCCAGTGTACGGCACTTTGCTCTCAACGTCATCGCTCTCACACTCAACCAGGGTCTCATCCATCCTGTGCAGGTAAGAGCCACAAGCTGTCAAACACAATTCCACCTCTAGGAATTGATAAATAATGAAATCCCATTTTAATAACACATGTTTGACATAGAATTAGGCTCACAGATTTAGGTGATATGTTAATATAATATCAATATTAAACAATTTGTATTTACACTTTTCATGTTCTGTAGTGTAGATAGACCCTCTTTTACTTCCATTTAAATTGTTTGATGAACAGAAATATGAACACATGCATGTGAGCGTCACATCTTTCTTGTCCCGTCTGTGCAGTGTGTACCCTACCTCATTGCAATGGCAACCGACCCGGAGCCCAGCATGAGGAACAAATCTGACCAGCAGCTGCTGGAGATCGACAAGAAGTACACAGGATTCATCCATGTGAGTTGGTGTTCGATGCTCGATTAGTACCTCGATAAGGAATTCTAACTTAGCCTCTCAGCTCTCCCCTTCAGTACAAAGGGACCAACAGAGGATCACTCAATCATCCAGCAACATCTTAGCGCCGTTGGTAGAGTGTTTGTGATCTGACAGCATCTCCATGATGATGTAGAATAAAGACAAACAGTTGCGGATCACTTGTGTTATAGCTGCTTTACTGCATGAAATGGTTTGTGGTGGAACTTTATTCCTCCATTGATGGCCTTCAGACAAACCTCCGGGAACACGCATGTTAAAGGCATTTCAGCCAGATTCTGTATCCAATAGTTTTTCTTGTTTCACAGTGTAGATGGTGCTTTTGTAGTTCTGGAGGAAGTACTGTAACACGTATTTGAGTGGCAGCAGCCGTCTCTACCGTTCTCTGAGATGCTGAGTGTGTGTGTAACACTTTTCTTTCAACACGTTCTGTCACAGATGAAGGCAGTGGCCGGGATGAAGATGTCATACAACTTGCAGCAGGCCATCGAGTCGTCCCGTAGGACCATCATAAGAGGTTTCAGACACGACGAGACACCCTCGGCACAATGCTCCCACCTCTTCAGTATGATCCGGGGGAACCGGCAGCACCGGAGGGCTTTCCTCATCTCACTGCTGAACCTCTTCGATGACAGTTCTGTGAGTAAACCTGCACTCATCTTCACACAGCTCATTGTAAAGTGGTATTTCCTCATTAACAGCATGCTAAGTGAATATCAAATAATTTTTTTTAACACATTTGCTAGCAATGTGTCTTGGCGAGAAATGTAATAAAATGAGCACGTGTTAAATATGACTCTTGGGGATAGAAACAACCTACCTTTAATAAAGAGATGACAAACACTATTATGTCGAAAGATGTTAAATCCCATTATTTTACTAGTTCAAATTTAAATTGCAGTGTGAGTTTGTGTCAGGCACCGACTCTCGATCATGCTTTCCCCCTCTTTTCTTTTCTTTCTTTCTGCAGAAGATGGATGTAAACATGCTGCTGTTTGTAGCAGACAACCTGGCCTGTTTCCCATACCAGAGCCAGGAGGAGCCTCTGTTCATTATGCACCACATAGACATCACCCTGTCTGTCTCTGGCAGCAACTTGTTGCAAACCTTCAAAGAGGTAGGACAGCATGTTTAAAAGTAGCTTGCGTGTATATGTGTCTGCATCATAGAGCTGAACAAATCTTGAAATGCATTTTTATAGTTGCAAGTCTTTATATGGAGTTTTTATTTATTTCTCCTGTGTAGCTTCTGCTAAAGGAGCCGAGGCGTAAGGAGAAGAAGGTAAAGGAGTGGAAGAACACGTCGGATGGAGAGGACGAAGAGGAAAGGATGAACTGCGATTCTCCGAGGAGCGGTGGGGAAGAACACGGTGACAATGGCGATGTGGTACGGCGGCCCAAAAAGGCCAGAAAACCTGACCCGGAGAGCTCAGAGTCCGAATCTGATCTGGAGGATTTGGATCTGGAGGACGTGGAAAAAGTAATGAGGCTCGTCCCCGACAATCCCACAGGCCTCCTGGACTTTGCTAATGCTGTTCAAGGCATCCTGTTGCTGCTGGTGCTCAAGCAGCATCTGAAGAACCAATATGGATTCTCTGACGGGTAAGAGCTACATAATAAAACCAGAAATAAATATATCTACATTTTTAAAGTGTGGATTAGTTTGACCAGTTTGACCCACTTTGGGAATTCCATGACTTCTGTAACTTTTTTTATTTTGTCGTCCACAGTAAAATTCAGAAGTACTCTCCGACAGAGTCAGCCAAGGTGTACGATAAGGCCGTGAACAGGAAAAGCACCGCTCTCTTCCACCCACGACAAACCATCGACTTCATCGCCAACAACATGGCCCGCGCCGCGCTGTCGACAGATGTGAAGAAGCGGATTGTCAGACAGTACCTAGATGTAAGTAATAAAGCTGTGTCAGACTTTCATTGTCAATGTGTGATGTAGGCCGACATTACCGACAGCCAGTTAATCTGTTTCTTTTGGGTCTTCTCACCAGTTACTTACATCAGCGTTTAAATACAAAGTTAACAGTACACAGTGAAATGTGAAAAGAGCAGGGTTAGCATTCAAGGAAGTCCAGTATTCATGTTAAATGATGTTTTGACTATTATATCGTTTTCAGGTCGTAGAGGAATCTCCATTCCTTTGATTTATTTAGTATGCATTTAGTTTTATTTCATTATTTATTTATTCATGATTGACTGACTGACTTTGACACTCGCATGGTGGTGGCTCGTCTTTTTTTGAAGTGGATGCTGGCATCTTCCATAACAGTGTCCATGTACAACCTCGCTTCACTTCTTACGCTCTGTCCAAGCTTTTTCTCTGGTAGCTTGAAAAAAGTTACGCATCTCAAAGTCAGTTTCTTGTCTTTTCACTCCAAAACAGTTCAAGGTTCTGATGGAACATCTGGACCCAGATGAGGAGGATGAGGAGGGAGAAGCATCTGCCAGCGCTAACATCCGAAACAAAGCCATAAGCGCCCTACTGGGAGGCTCTGGCCCCATGTCAGGACCCAGTCCGCGCAATCAGGCAGGTCCGGAGACCGATGACGATTACAGCGACGGCGACGAAAGGACGCCAGGGGTGAGAGAAACTGAAACGCACACTATTTATAAAATACAATTTAAATATGTGCGTGAAAATAGTGCAACATTTTTTTTTTTTTTTCCCTTCTGTCGTACCTGCAGTCCTCTCGAAGGCCAAGGCGAGCAGGTGACTCCATGAACGAGACGGTGGATGCTATGGATGTGATTGCTCTTTCCTGCCCCAAATACAAGGACCGGCCGCAAATAGCTCGAGTCATCCAGAAGATCTCCAACGGATATAGCATCCACTGGATGGCCGGCTCCTACTCGGGGCCATGGGCAGAGGCCAAGAAACGCGATGGCCGCAAACTGGTGCCTTGGGTGGACACTATTAAGGAATCGGACATCATTTACAAGAAGATTGCCTTGACCAGCAACCACAAACTGAGCAACAAAATAGTACAGACTTTACGCTCACTGTATGCGGCGCGGGAAGGAGGAGCTAGCTAATGGCTCCCGTGTGGTGTTTTTTTTGGGTTTTTTTGGTCCCCCTTCTCCATTTCTACTTTATCAAAATCCTCCTCTTCCCTGCTCCTGCTCCTCCTCCTCCTCAACCTGCCACCTCCAACAACACAGCCAAACTTCACTGGATTCATACCCTGCTCCTCTCCTTCCTCATTTTTGTAAGAAAACACAAGAGGGCAAGAATATTTGACACTACATACTTTTACATGAGTTATTCTTGCAAAAATGACAGAAAACATAAGACTTATTATATTAGAGGGACTGCTCACGTTTTGTTTGTGTACAAGTGCAGAGGATAGAATCCGGAAGGCATTAAAGGAATAATTCACCCAAATTATCCCTTAAAAAGGCTATCAGAAAAGAGACCTGGAGGGAAATGTTTCGTCAACATTGTTGTGGGAGCTCCTTCGCTGTTGTGCAGCAGATTCTAGTCGCTCATTTCTACTCCCACTGTATCATAGTTTAACACAACAAAAACCTAAAATGTTTATATCTCTGAAGACAAAAAAGCTGTAAAAAAAAGAATAAAACCTTAAGTGAATGTTGGAAATTAGTCTTTTTGATGTTCTTATTAAAGTGTTTTTGGAGTTTATTATATACTAGCACCCTGATGGTTTTTTCCTTTTAGCTTTTAGATATTTGAAGGAAAAAGAAAAAATAAGAATTTTTATTTTTGTTCACTTTTATTTGTCCATGCTGTACAATGGCAGAGTTCTCTGAACATAATTTATTCTATTTCGAACTACGCATGCAGTATATGTGGCCTATTGCAGGAGGATATTTTGTAAATGTAGATTTTGTTGTATTAGGTCACCCTAGTAATACGAGGAAAGGGGATCCAGACCTTTTGGTGGAACAAATACTGCAATAAATTTTCTACTTCTCTTTGTCACTTGTCTGCTCAAAGTGTTAATCTGATCTTTTCATATTATAAATGAAGAAAAGTTTAGGACCTCTAATACTGCTAAAACACAGATGGGCCTCAAAGGAGAGTTGATCGTTTACATACGAGGGTTACTACATTTTCCCTTCAGAGAGTTATGCTCAGCCACTATGGAAGTCATCAGTAACTGCCTGTCTTACTATATTGTTTTATCTTATATTTTTATACCAGCTGTATTTAGTACATAAAGGGATATTAGCGCTGAAGTCAAATATGTCAAGACTTTTGGGATAATTAGTCATTAGTAGTACAATCGACAAAAACCTGCCCAACATTTTGAGTATTCTATTCTTTCAGCAAGGTGTAATTAAACCACTTTCGTTTTTTTAGATTATATTCAGAAGTTAAATATAAAATTGCTCTTCCAACATATTTTCTTTTATGGGACGATAACACAGACTTTATGGTTGATAATGTGTGCATGTGACGCTGTGGACAAGTCGTATTTGTAAAGCGCATTACGAAGCCTTCTTGGACCAAATGGCTCTCCGTACTTTGGTGACGTCACCGCCATCCCATATTTGTAATTTTGTTTTGGCGGGGTTTGTCTGGTACTACGTCCGTTCAGATGTTCGGTTCATTTTGTAAACATTAACTTTTCAACGTCGAAATATGGAGCGGTACGTTTTAAAGTTGCTAAGATAAGCTTTTTAAGTCATTGTGTTATTTAGCTTGCCTAATTTGTTGTCAGTTGCTGTTATTGTGACTTGGCTTTAGCTACAGTTAGCTAATGGTACCGTAATTTAAACGATGTTACCAACCGTAAAACAATGCTACGTAAGATGTAACGTTACTTCCTAACCACGCTTATTAGATTTAGTTAGAAAACAACTGACGTTAATTCGACTTAGGTCACTGAACGAGGAACGTTAGCTCGCTTTAGCTAGGCTACTATCCAGCATACACCGAGATACTGACATAAGTTAACGTTAGCCAGCTGTGGCCATATCTAACGTTATCGGCATTAATTAAAAAATGCGACCGACATTAGTACTCTAACATGCAGGTGTATGTATTTTGGCGGAGCTTGTAATACAATAGAATAACAACAACAAACTGCATCCGTTTCTTTTTTATTATTATTTGTGTCCAGTGGAAGGATGAGTCGAGCAACAAGCGGCAGACCGTCGGAGCTGATGCCTATGCGAGTGCAAGACAGCAACAGGATGAGCATGGCGTATACAACGCCAAAGAGGTTGGTTTGAAGTCATAAAACAAAAAATAAATTCATATATTTTAGTTATATTGTGAGCAAAGATACTGCTTCCTGTACGACGTACGTAGGCTGCTCTTTTAATGGTGTGGTTGGTATAACCTGATGTTAGTCACACCCACTAACGATGTGCACTGTACTCTTTAACTACGTCTAATAATGCTTTTTACATCCAGAATATTACATTGAGATATCTCTGTTTGAAATACACTGCAGACAGATTAAGATGCTGGGTTTAGTTTCATGATATTTCTTATACCTGTTATGACAAACTGGGACCCAACATTATTAAATTAGAGGCTTCATTGGTTTGTACAATTGTACAAATTTGTTTGGCATGGGGTGATATTGACACTTTTTTTGTGAACATGTGATGACATCTGTTGATGCGTTTCAGGGCAATGTGATTGAATCTATATCTTCTTATGAATATTTAGGATTCTTAATTGATGATTCTCTCTTTTAGGCCTCACATTCACACACTGCGCTGTTTTTTTTTTATTCTAGAAATAAGTCTTGCTTTTATTTTGATGCCAAAAGCAGACCTGTTGCTGCTACATTTATGTCTGTGATTGACTTTGGTGATGTTTTATATACAGTATTTATGCATCTTCTCAAAGCCTTCACTCTTTAGATACTGTACACGGAGCACTTTGGTTCATTACTAATCTTAAGGCCCTCACTCCCTGTATGGCAGGGCTGGTTGGCCTGGATCATCCATCTGCAGACTTAATAACAGGCGTGTCCTTATAAGGCAGTCTTTAACTTGCTTTCTTCATATATATGTAAATGCATCCTTCTGAAAAATGCTGGAAGCTACCGTCTCCACTCTGTAACATATTTGCAAGACTTACTCTTGCTATCTATTCTCAGTTTCCGTATTGAATCTAGGAAATAGTTTTTTAGCTACGCTGCTCCTACGGCTTGGGATTTGTTGCAGATTAATTTGGGGAGCTGGTCTTTAAAAGTGTTTTCTAAAATAGCCTGAAGGAGTTGAAGGAAGCTACATCACGTTGTAGATGCTTTGACAGTTATTCGTCCCTATGTGATACGATGAGTCTTATTTTGGAAGACTCATGCTGTGATCAGACATTTTTATTGTTCGCAACTGTTGTATGTTGTTCGTCTGAAGCAGCAGCCTGTCTTGTGATTTTTCATCTCAATGAGGCTTCTCCCAGTTAAACACATTTTTAAAGAATTATGAAGAATGGGGTAGTGGCAGCATATGCAAATGTGAGTCAACAAGGGGAGTATATCATTTGTTCATAATTTTGTTTTTTTACAGTAAACAGCCTTCCTTTGGAAAGCTGAACATACCCAAACCGCAGTCTGTGACCTCTGAGAGGCGGACCAGCTTCTTTGGTGCTCGGTGAGTGAATAATATTTTAGAAATATACAAATTTGCATTACCACGTACTTCCTATTAAAGTGTCAAGAACAACTGTAAAAGACTGAGAACATATACATCAATATAACCACAGACTGTACCAGTACAATTACAATAGTAATGAGATCAAATAAAGTGGTCAACATGTATAGTCTTTGCCTCACACGGTGTAGAAGGAAAGCTCTGTACATAAATATCCTGCGAGTATGATCTCAGAGAGAGTAATACCTCTGTGTGCCTTTAGTTACTTATTTGATTTAAACCAGTGTCACAACACACTAATTAGAAAATTAGCAGAATAAATGTGGTCACGGGTTACGTAATGAGTAAATTAAAGAAGGCGTCATTATCCTCCTAAGATAAAGGGGGTCAGATTCATTGTTTGAGATGATAAATAATATTTCATATTGTGGTGGTGTATTACTGTTTTGCCTGCAGGACTGTAGGAGCCAGCATGCCTCGCAACAGCAGCATGTCAGGGTTTGGAGGAACGGAGAAGATCAAAGACACCAGACCTCTGCATGATAAATCCTTTGTTCAGCAATGTATCAGACAGTTGCACGAGGTAAAAACATGGTATTCCTCAGCCCAAGTGTAATGTACACGCACGCACGCACACAAATAGGTCAGCTGGTTATGACATTGCTACACCCTTTATGTTCATTACATTAAATCCACAGTGTGGTATATGAAAGGAAAGACGTGGATGCCCCTCAGTAGTTGTGTCCAAAAATTCCAGTTGGCAGCCAGCAACACACACTTCATTTCATTTCTGACACATTTACCACACAAAGGTGTGAAGGGCTCCAGCACCTTCTAATTGTAGCTCAACCTATTTTATGTACCTGCATTTGCATCATAAAGCAGTGCGGTGTTGGTCAATGTGAGTGTGAATCTCTACTGTTGCTCGTCCCTGCCTGACATTCTCTCTCATGTCTCTCCAGTTCTTGACAGAGCAGGGTTACCCGGGCACTTTGTCAGCCAAGACCCTCCAGTCTCCCTCTACCAAGGAGTTTGTGAAGGTGTTTGAGTTTGTCTACCGTCAGCTCGACCCAACCTTTGAGATGCCAAACTCAAAGGTGGAGGAGGAGGTTCCAGCTATCCTGAAAGCCCTGAGGTAACTTTCATCATGAGAATCACTTGGTGTCCCAGCTACGTGTATTCAGAAGGTTTAGCATCACTGCAATTCAATGGATGGGGCTGTATTAGCAATGATATAAAAAAGAGGCTGAGAGAAAATCTTAAAAATGGATTCATCATAGAACAAAGTCATGGTACAAGATGTGTGACCGTGCAGGTAGCTTACCATTGGCTGTGGGCCTTGATGCTGGCTCCTTTTCTCTAGTTTAAGACACATTGCTGAGTGTCTGTCTCTATTTCTCTCCCTGCTTCTGGAAGGTATCCATTTGTTCTCTCCAAGTCTTCAATGTATTCTGTCGGAGCTCCCCACACCTGGCCCCAGGCACTTGGTGCTCTCATGTGGCTTATTGACCAAGTCAAGGTGAGAAGCAAAACAACAGTTTCAGTGGAATAAAACCAGGTTCATTTGCAGAGCATGCAGCATAAACTAAACTTGTGTCATTTGGTGTTTGATGAAACTAGTTGTGCTTATTCCGTGTGTCAGATCAACTGGTGTTTGAGCAAGCAGGAGCTGCTTTTCAGGGACTTCTGTGAAGACAGCGATAATATCGAGGAGGGGGCCGAGTACAACAAGGTACTCTGAATTCTTTAAGCGTCAACAATCCACCACCAAAACCTCCTTGTTACAGGGTTGTGTTTATTTGTATCTTGTCTTTCACATTCTGTGCAGCTGCTCCTGGACTACACAGCTGAGACGTACTCCATCTTCATGCAGGGTCAAGACTCATTTGATGATGTGGATGAATTGTTCCTCAATAAACTAAGTAAGCACAGCATCTCTCTCATGAAATTAGTTGTTTTTTAAAGAATTAATTGCTTTGTATGTATATCCAAGCATAATGTTAATTGTTAGTTTCAATTAATATTTAGTGTTCTATTCACAGAGAAACTGTACAACGTGGACGAGGCCCTGCTGGCCTCGATGGAGGAGAAGTACAGGATACTCAGTGAGGAGGTCGAACTGCTGGAGAAGGAGAGCCACACGGTTAGGAGACCTTTATATTTACATGTGCACACATTCAGTTATGATTTTAAAATATTGATATTCACATTACCATTTATGAAATACAGTGAAAGAAATGATGCTGTTATAATTCTAAGTGGTAACGGTGAGATGGGGATATTCCAATTATTAGCCAGAATACTTTGGGTTGTTTTTGGTCACTCACTCAGTAATATGAAACATCTTCAGTGTGAGTAACAATAAATCACACATATGATTTTCTGTCTCCTCCTGGACAGGACCGTCTCATGACCAAGAGAATGGAAAGAGTGAAGCTGCAGGCCGACCTCAAGAAGCTCCAGAGTTATCGAAGCAACCTGGAGTCCTTCAAAGTGAACCTGGACAACAGAGCTTCAGAGCTGAGCGATGAGCTGGAGACCACTGGTAAATATGACCCAGTCAGTCAGTCGGCTCTTTAATAGGACTCACTGGGTCTGATACGTCTGGATCTCCGTGTTAAGTCACCATGAAGACATCTGAATTACTGCTGTGCAAGTAACTGGAACTACACATTTATGGGCCTTTTTTATCTTTGCAGGCAGTCACCTGGAGTCTCTAAAACGTCAGCAAAATGAACTGCAGCTCCGCCTGCAGAACCAGAAGTTCACTCCAGCTGACGTCGAGAGGATCAACCGAGAGAAGAGAGAACTCCAACAGACCATCTCCAGCCACAGCAAGTCTCTTGAAGACGCTGAACAGCACAAGTGGAACGAGGAGATCGCTCTGGCCAAAGTCAAAGAGAAGGTACTGTATGCACAGAGGAGCAGGAGTACTACCTTTTTTTTAAAGATGGTGAATGTGACATAGGACTCAGCCTTCTTAATATTTGATATTGAACTATGATATTCTGCTCCCCATTTGTAGTCAATATAGATTGACAATAGCAGATGTTCTTCATCCAGCGGCTTTGATTGAACTTGTTTCCTTGCCCTTCCCTTCTTGTTACTTTCCTCAAACCCAGGCGGAGTTGAGGGTAGCAGAGTACCACAAGCTGGCACGTAAACTCAAGCTGATCCCACTGTCTGCAGAGAACGCCTGTGGTCATGATTTTGAGATCAGGCCTTTTGATTGTGGACCCGGCAGCATGGTTCAACACAAAACACAGATACAGGTACTTCTGGTGAATGATCTGCATCTTAAATCTGCACAAGACCAGACTTTTCTATTGTGGATCTGAATTCAGTTCAGTATGAACTAGGTTACTAACCCAATGCTTTGGTTATTTCCAGTTATTTGTTGCTTTAGACATGTTCTATTTAAATGTTTACGCCATTGTAGGCCTTGGACATTAGATTTGTGATGATGACGTTTTTTAATATCTCTGCTGCATGTTGTAGATGCTCCTGAGAAAGCTGGTGAGTGACGTGGAGGAAGAGAACAGTCGATTAGCCAACATGAAACTCAGTCTGGAGGAGTCGAGTGAACAGGTAACAACATCTTGCACGCTACTAACCTTTTCTCGCAGTGACACACAATATACCAAAGTGCATATTATTTTAAAATCACATTTGTTATTTTTATGCGTGTGTGTGTGTGTCTTTAAGGTGAATTCTAACCTCTTGGACAAGTCCAATGACCTAAAGCAGCTGAGAGAGCAGATCCGCAAGCTGGATGAAAGGTTGGATTCTGACATGCAGGTAAAGTTCATTCTGCTTTATGCCATTCTGCATTCAGCAGATATCACGTGTCGGGCGGGAAAAACGGGTATGAGGAAACATTTCAACATGTTGGTGACACGCAGTGTGCACAGGTGCATCGTTCATGTAGTGACGGTTGGTTTCCTGTGTGCTTGTGTCTGCCAAGGAGCTCGCCCAAGAGGAGCAGGACTGGGCAGCCGAGGTGGAGACGGTGGAGAACCATCGTACGACTATGGAGAAGAAGGTTAATTATGGCTACGACGAGTCCGTGCAACACCTGAAGGCAGCGCAACAGCAGTGAGTGAATGTTTTATATCTATCCACAACATTTATGTCTTCAGGATGACTTCATCCTGCTGGAGCCTACGGCCACTACAGAACAAAGCATTGTACGTTAACGTGTTCATCTCAATGCCGCTGCCTCATTTCTTCTCATTTTCATGATGTGTGAGCTTTTCTGTTTGTTTCAGTCTAACCGATGAGTCTTTTTGTGGTCGTCTCTTCTTCAGGTACCACCTGGTGCTGCAGGAGACCAATGAGGAGCGGCGGACAGTAGCCAATAACCTTGCATCTGTGTTTACCACAGCTGCTAACCACTTGTCAATCACAGAGGTAAGAAACTATTTGTCAGGCATTCTTCAATTTGTTTTAGCGCGAACATCACCAGCACATGACTGATGTAACAACGTCATACGCCTTTCGCTGTTTAGATGTGACTGTAGCAGTGACTCAACATCTTGAGGCTTTCCGTGCATATTGATCTGATAGCATCGTTATTCATACTGCACCTGTACCTGTGTTTGTATTGTTCTAATACATTAATGTGTGTATTATAACCCATCTGCTCCTGTGTACAACAGAAGTGCCTGGAGGATCTGCACGGCAGAGTTCAACGCGTCTGCTCTAAGGCTGTGGAAGAGGATGAAGCTGCTCTGCAGAAGCTGAGGGAAACTTTGAAGAGCTTCATGTCGAAGGCAGACAGTCTGTAACGTGGGGGGGGTAGAGGCCTCTCAGAGACGATGGAAGTGTGGCGGAGTTCTCCCTGTCATTTGTGTTTTTAGTTTGTTCCCATCTTTGTTTGTTCTGAACACGTTTTGGAAACGTATCATATGACTTATGACTTTAGATTAACAAAATGTCACTGTCAGTTTTCTCTGTATAAATTATTCTATTTTAATTACAACAGTGGTGTGTTTTTGCCGACACAGATGCATCTAAATACAGAGACGTTTTAATGCATGTCGTTCTAGTTCTGGTATTTACAGGTTTGTGTCATTTTAGTCAACACTTTTCAGTTTTTGTTATTAATGAACATTCATATGCAAAATAAAAATTACTTTTAAACCCTCCAGTTTTTATAGAATAGTTTCATTGCCACACAAGACCCCGGAGGAAAAGTCATTCGATGCTTTTCACCGTTTAACACTGACATACATTTTAATCAATTATTGTTTTACATACTGAAACAAGAAGATATTGCTAAGAAAAGAAGCTGTTTGAAGGTTGAGTCAATATAGTGTTTGTAAACTGTGTCGTCCAATAGTTGTGTTGCACTGAAGCCACTAGAAGGCAGCACACGCACAGTGTTCAGGTTGCTATATATTTACACATTTCCCTCTGAGACCTATTGGGTAATGTTGCAGTTCCTCCAATATCTACTTTGTTAATTAAAGTATTCAAACAGTAATAAAAGCCTTTTAACAACTCTCTTGACTGAAATAAACACCTACTATAATGTTTTTACTTGGTTGTGTATCTCCTGCTTACATTCTTGATTGCATTGGGAGTCTCCAGCAGCCAATACCTCCAATTGTTAAAGGTTGGTCAAAAAACACTGGAGTGATTACAGCATTCCTGCAGCACCGCCATCAGAACTAAATGAATCCAACGTTATAATTATAGGGATCCAAACCCAATAATCTGAATGTAAGAATTTGACTCATTGACTCAGGCAAACACTGGATACCACTGAAATAGCAGGCATAGTTTCCATTTGTGTCGGCCTCATTTATCCTCGTTTTACTGAACACAGAGCATTTAAGTTCCACATGTCAGCCAAAACCCATAAAACTGACTCTGGCTCATTAGTAAATGAAGCGTTTGTATTTAGTTTTCTGTACTTTTGGATGGAACATTTATAGCAAATCATTTGGCAGTGAGGACTCAAACGTAGTCGGCCATATTTCTCCATGTCATGTTCAACATGTACTTGTTTTTCAGCGCGCTCTGCATGCTTGCCATCTATATCCAATCCAGATATCCTGTGTGGCTCAATTCAAACCACAATGTTGGTTAGTTTTAAGTTTTCAAAAGAATATTTCCTTTGTGTCTGATATTGTCAGCCCTGATCCAGCGTTTGTCTTATGACGCTTTAGGGATCTTTTTCAAATAAAGATGTCTGTGTTTTCTGATTCAGTCGCTCTCGTTGGACACGGTGGTGTTGATTTATGATTTTGCAGAAGGGGCGTCTTTTTCAGCAACACGTTAAAGGCAGACCTCAGTATAGGCGTCAATGTGTACTAAAAGTCTTAATTTAAAGCTCAGAGTTGCACTAAATTGCTCCGAGTCATCACTTAATAACCTTAGTTTTTCTCAGCCAATAGTTTTTTGTTGATCCATTTGTTAAAAAGCACGGTGGGAAATACAGTAGGAGATGACTGTCCAAGTTAGAATCAAATGAAGTAGAACAATGAAGTTTATACAGAACAGTAAAATACAACAGCAGTTAACTATTATAAGAATCAACCAATTGTTTGAGTTGTTTTTGGCATTCAAATGGGAGAATTTGCTGCTTTTCTGTGTTTAAAATCTTGTAACAGACAGGTTCTATATTATTTTTTGACATTCTTTGACATGTTTTGGGAAAATAATCGGCAAATACATCGATGATGAAAATAATCATTAACTGCAATCCTGAACCTGGGATGGCCTGAACCTAAAAGTCCACATTGTGTCAATACAGTAAAGTGGAAGAAGGTTTTACAGGGGGAACGCTTGAAAACCATCAGTGCTGAGCGTGAGAGAAATGTTTTGGCAGATGTGATGAGGAAAGATGAGGTGATTGTGAGGGACTCCATGGAGAAAGGGAATGAAAAATGTGATGGATAACTTCCACTAGAAGCGGAGACAACCCCTGTATATGTGTGTGTGTGTGTGTGTGTGTGTGTGTGTGTGTGCGCGCGTGCATGCATGTGTGTGTTGGATGGGACCGCTGGAGAGGAGAGGAGGGGCTGTGCAGGAAGTCAAAGCAAAGGAGAAAGGCTGGTGCCGTGTGTTACTACAGACTTAATTCAACTAAACAGGACAGACCCTGGTGTGTTTATCAGATCCCATATGGACAGGTGGCATCCATAAATGCCATTTTCTAAGACTTGAGAGTGCGTGTGTGAGAAAATGAATGTCATGATTTGTGTATCTTTGTACCCCCAGATGGTATGCTGGCCTGAATGTGTATGCGTGCGACTCCTCGAGCAAGAATTTGCGTGCTTATTTCGGCATAAACCTGTGTTTGTATTTGTGTTTTTGCCTGTTTCCATGCCTCTTCACATGTCATGTGTCTTTTGTGTGTGTGTTGTCCCATGTTGCCTGTGGTCCTCAGTCTGCGTGGACCCATTCTATCATGGATCATTGCATTCCAAGACATGCACCATGAATTCATAATACACTGTATGTTCCTACTCTCACACAGGGGAAGCCAATGTACCCCGGCTGAGGGGCAAAGGCCCAACTCTTCTAGGAATCGTGTGTGTGTGTGTGTGTGTGTGTGTATGTCTAGTTCTCACAGGGCCTCTAAAAGAAGGGAGATGTAAGGAGGAGGGATGTGACGGTGTGGATGTGGGCACATGAGACAGAGATGTAGATGTAAAAAAACAAAGTCAAATCCAAAGGTTACCTTGTTCCCTGCTCCGTGACCTGGAGGAGGTGTGTGTTGTTGCTCCACCGTGTACCACAAGGCTTTCAGCAGCTCATCTGTCATACCGTAGACAGCCAGACACACTAGCGGCGAGGTGTTAATGTGGAGTCTTATTAGGGGTTAATCTCACCCATCCACCACCAGAATAATCTGCTCTACAGATGTGGGAAATGTGGGCAGAGAGAACGGGGAAGATGAAGAGAGAAAGTGAGCTCCGTCCAATAATTCCATGCTCTACTATTTTCTGTCTCCCTGCTCCCTGTCAAAACACCATTGTGCAGCTGAAATCTGTATCCCTTAGACCTACATCATGACTAGCTCTGGCATTTTGATTTCTGCTCCAGCAGCTAATTGTCTCCAGATTTAGAATACAAATCAACATTTGCTCTCGCCGTGGGCACAAACACAGACAGAAATGACGCAACTGTTCAAAAGATTCATATTAAAAAAAACGTTACTGTCAGACAGTTGTTGACATCTCTACGTCAGCACAGCCATTAATAACAATAACACAACACTTACATAAATAATAATGCATCCTTTTGTGGCTGTTGAATATAAGGTGTTGCCGTGTTTGCTCTTGGCAGATTGCTTGTTTGAGCTGATGGGCAGGTTTCCAGCGGCAGAGTCTTGGTTAGTTTATTCTTTGTGTACTGGAGGATCGGCAACGTGTGCTTGTCTTCATGAATTAAAGATGAGTACTCCCAGACAGACTGGAAATGTTGGAGATACTCAGATATGAAACTTTACTTCAGCTGGCTGGATGAACAGGCGCGTGGCCTTTCCGTCATGTTTGTTTTTTTGACTCTGATCTTGATGTCAAGTCCAGACTAAGTTTGAAAGGTTAGCTCACTGTTCTGGCGTTAACTGCACTTGTACTCTGGACCACCAATGAGACTCGATGCATCCCGTTTTCACTTCCATTGTGCATGCTCTTCTTGTTGGACTGTATGGCTCAGCCTTTAACACACTCACGCCCACTGAGCTGGTTATAAAACCAGCTGATATCAGTCTGCCCACATCCACTGGCTACTGGATTCTGGACTTTCTCACCAAGCTCTCGCCACAATCACAACTGCCCATTCATCCATTAAAGGGGCCGCTGACTTCACACGCGACGATCAGTTTAGTCATCATGGGGAGTATTACTCAGCCGGTTGCATGTTGCTTAGAGGAGCTTTGTAAAACTGATGACTGATGTCATCAGGGTTATCTTGTTTGGGCTTAGAGCCTATAAATGTAGTATAGGCAACATAAATTACAAACTGAGACTTGCACCAGGCAAAGAGGGTCTAATAATGAGATTGATCGATCAGATTGCATTATGGGAAATGTCGCATCCAATTATATGGACTAAACGTCAGGACATCTCGGTGTCTGCTGCTTTGATTTAAAGAATGTAGTATTCAGACAGTCCTCAGCTTGCTCGACTGAAACGTCATATGAGAGGAGAATAATACTGTGTCACAATATGGCTGGTTGGACAGAGTACACAAGTAGCATTAAGTGTTTACTTCTGTCATCACGTATGTGTGTGTGGCAGCTTTTTCCACTGCTCCTGATGCACGTGCGAGGCCAGCGGTTCCTTCTTGTTATCACCGTGTGCTGCGTTGACATTATGGCAGCGTCCTGTGTGACTTGTGTGTTCAGCCTCAGTGTGAAGTGCTGCAATCAGGGTATCTTTTGTTGAATAATAGAGTCACTGAGTGACCGGCTCACAGTACACAGCAGGTTTTTCCCATTTCAGCTCGCTCATAATTCAGCTGAGGCATGAAACATAACAGTTTCTTAAATGTTATTCTTTTGTGTCAGGACAATTTATCCACCAAATCCACAGATTTAGCCAGAAAACAAGACAGGAAGTGTGTCCGACAGTGATGCCACAGTCACGTAGAGCTCCACAAAAGAAATGAAGAAAAAAACAGCTGGAAACTTACTTAGACTTTACAGATGGTGCTTTTCTGGGGATTAGAGCATGTTTTGTTGTTTACTCCCTGCTCATGTTAATACAGAGACGAATTACTGCATGGCCATGTTTCTCCATATTTGTCCCCAAATATAAATGTATGTTGCAGCCAAGGGAAACATGCACACAGGCTTGAACATAAAATATACAAAACATAAAAAAATGTTACACCATATGGTATAAATATCTAAAACATTTACTGAAAAGTTCAACTCTCCTATTCATTGTTAACTCTTTACCAGCGGCGAGTCGATTTTCTGCTCTTTATGTATTAAAACCCATAGGACCCGAGAGCCCCCCACGGGGGGCTGTTTTAGAGTGTGCAGCATTCAGCGTGTCGTAGAAAGCATTTTTCACAAAGAAATATGATTATTGCTCCAGACATATTAAATATCAAATTAACGGGAAAAGTCCGAGCAACATCATCATACCAGCCATTGTAAACACTGCAAACACAATTATACATGAACTAATATCATATCTGGAAGATATCTAGAAGATTTGCCACAATTTTGGCCAAAAATCGACGACCTATGCTCACTCTATGGCTCTCTCATCACGGAGCAGGATCGCACATGGCGGATGAACACATGCAGGAGGGGCACGATTCGACCCGGAAACGCACAGCGGCGTCCAAATTACTCTCTTTCAAACCGTTCAAAAGTTATGGGTATGCACGCCAACATCAGCCGCAGTTCACGAGAAAAATAATTGGGTAAAAAAACTTTTTGACGGTTTTGGCGATGAAAAACGGATTTATTCCAGCCGATTTTTGCACAACTCTGCCCGCCATGTTCTGCTGCATGTCTGTGAGTGAGATCAATGCGCTGGCGGAATGAATCACAAAATGGCAGACGATTCTGTGGGGTGGAGCAATCCATGTAGAGAGGGGGGTTCGCCCAGCATTTTGCGATTTTTAGTCAGTAAGCAGACCCGGATACGATCAAACACCCCTGCATGGCTCCCGTTGGACTATCCCGCATCTAAAAATGTCTCACACGAGTAAATCGGCCTTACCAAAGTCACATAGACACACATTATGAGCCATTTATTGTTATGAATGACAGATATGACACATCATAACTGCTCAACATTATTCAAAATGGTGTCAAACTGATTTATTAGGATTATCGAACACTCTTAGTGATAAGAAAAGTGAATATATAGTTAATATTTAGTTATATAGTATATAAAATTAGTATACAGCAATGCAACAGCTGGTTCCGAAAATCAAAATTTTGATTTTTATGACCATTTATGCTGGCCTGCTTCACTCAATCGAAGTAAAATATGTTGTGGGGACATGTAAAACGTGTTGTTCTATGACTGTGGCGTGGTTTTAGGCTTGCAGCTGTATTATTTTAAAAAAAAAAAAATGTTCAATACAACTGCTTTTTTTCAGGCGAACCTAGAAATTTTTCAATTTGAGCTGTGCCATAAGTATATCAGTTATTAACCAATAACATATACACAATATTTACACAATTCAACACATCTCACAAGTGTTACCAGTATTCTAGCATCAACATTTTTAAAATAGACCTTGTAGTTAGAGCTCGGGACTCTCTTGAGTATGGCTATGCAATTTTCGAGCAGAGGCCTAAAAATAGGGCTAGGGTCCTATGAGTTATAAAAAACATTTAGAAGAATTCAAAAGGCTTCAGTCTTTTTCAACGGTGATCTCCAGATGTTTTAGTTTTACACTTCGGTAGAATTGGACATGTGTGAAAAAAAACGAATAGTCAAAATCAAAGCTGCTACGGCTAAAAGTTCCTCATATGGGGTCAACCGCCAAAAACACTGGTTCACTTCCCATAATGCAACTCAACGACATCTTCTCCCCGGCTTACTATTTCCAGTCTTTATGCTAAGCTAAGCTAACCAGCTGCTGTCGGTAGTTCAATATTAACGTACAGGACGAAAGTGGTATCTGTCTTCTCGTCAAACTCTCAGTGAGAAAGTGAATCAGTGCTTGAAAATAACTTATAATCATGGTTCTCTAACTGCTGAAGTTTTGCTGAACTTAAAATAAGCTATTAGGTTAAATGTCTTTTGGAGAGTGCAGGAAAAAACGGGGTGAAAAATGTCTGTACGAATTAAAGTTATTAACTCGGCTTGTACCCAAAGTGTGGTAGGGATTTCCTTTTTCCATCCACAGTGGATAGGAGCTGTGTTTTTACACCGCTGCTGTTGTTCTGTGTACCTCAAAGGTTGCATGGCAGAAACATTACAGAGGTCAATGTTTTATTTCCCGGTAATCTCTGTTAAAAAATGTGTCCACTTGACAGTGGCGAAGGGCACTTTCCACCATATGGCATAACTTAAATGAAACACAACATGCCGTGCTAATATCCAGATTCTGCTTTCCACTTTTTCAAGATCACAAGTAGTCTTAAAAAACAGTTCGACATCGGTCACTGTGTGTGTTCATACGTATGCGACGTGCCCGTTAACTGTCGAATGTACACGCCTGCGATCTAGCTCTGGATTTCTGTCAGAGCGAGATGATGATGTGTGTTACAGGGCAACTGAGCATGAGGTATCAGATTTCCATCAGTTCTGTCTCTGCTCACTCAGGCCTGGATGGGGGTTATTAAGGCACTACGAGGGGTCATAAGGAGGTCAGTCTAGACCATGGGAGGTTATAGAGGGGTTATAAAGGGGTTATAAAGGGGCTGTGAGTCAGAGATTTGAACTGTTTGCTCCCTGCTTTTGCTCTGTGAGTCATTCTCTGGCTTAGTAGGATCCATTTCAGGGTCCGTCCACCTCAGGGGGGAAACAGATGTCTGTTAGAGGATCAGAGGCTTGTAAATACTTGTGTAGGTATTTTTGGGATCTTACACACTTCTGTTTGGGGTTTGATCAGGAGCTAAAAACTGCAGCATTTGGTGAAAATCTTTTTTTCCCCACCGAATTCCTATTCCAGTGGACTACTAAGGTGTTCATTTGTTGCTCACCAGTATTTGATGTGTTTTTAACGCATTTCTTCAGTTGCCTTTTCAGTTTCCAGCGCCCTCCTGGATCAGTGGGCTGATCTGGAGTCTGACGTTGGCACTCTGAAGCCCTCATACTCTGCAACATCTCTCATGTTTCTTTTATCTGCATGCTATCGAGTAAAGCAAAAACAATATTAACATGGTCATAAACAGTGAAATTCAAATATTTAGATTTCATTGAGGTGTAAATCTGTTGTCTAGCTTAAAACAACCCTTATATTTGTGTTTTCCGGCTGTGAAAAGGACAAAGAAGAGGAAACAGTGGAATGCTTGCTTGTTGAGAAGCCCCTATTGTTTCAGTGCCCTGATGAGCGGTAGATCTATGTATACACATATGGTTTGGTGCTATGTCAGTTTTTTTGGCATGCTGCAGTGTTGTTTTTGTCCATTTGGAACAAGTTTAGATTACAGATGTGGTTTGTGTTGGATGATAAGGATAGAGTACTTATATTGTCAGTTACGGTCTAAAGCCAACCCGCGTAGTAGTTTCAGCAGATTTATGATGTTTTCAGGCAAACACACATAAGCACAGTGCTGCGTCTCAGACAAAGAGCAAAGACAGAAGTTTAGAAGGAAGTTCATAAAACTTTGATTTAGTTGCTGATGAATTACAATCAGCAACTTCAAAGTTTGAGGTTAACATTAGTTTGAAGGTTAACAGTTAGCCTCAACTGATGATTAACTGACAAGTTAAAGTTATGTGTCTTATATCGAAATGCTCATGCTAAAGAAACAATGGTTGATGTGTGATGAGAAATGTCTAATTTAAAAAAGTAAATAAATTACCAAAGTCATGTTAACTTTGTGTCAAAGTTTATTTTTAGCTCTCAGGTGTTGAGTGAAACCAGCATGGAGTGCCTTAAAAGTTGGTAAAATTTGAATTGGATTCTTTATTGATCCCATATACAATTCAACACGGGGAATGCTGGCTTTCACAGGGTTTACTGAAGCCCATATGGTTCTCTACAATCCTTGAATGAACAAATTATTTTCTTTCCTTTTCTTTTAATGCTGCGCCAAGAACTGTTTTTCCCAGAGTAGCCGTTGAAGACGTTTCAATAACTTCTGATGTGTCTTATTTACGAGGCATAACTGCAGTTACATAGGGTGGAGGAGTCAGAGACGCTTGCTACAGATCCTTTGCATACCACTGAGGTGTTTATGGAGGAAGTGAGAGGGTCCTCCCTTTAACGCCAGGGAATATACAGTCGAACACACGCGCATGAGTGCATGTGAACTAACATGCACAAACACAGGGAGCTGCAGACAGTAAGAAAAGTCCTGAGTTCATTCACAGGGGGTAAAAGAGGAGAAGAAAACAGGAGGATGGAGGGCTGGGGACATTAATGGATGAAGCTAAAGGACATCAAAACACAGGGGGACCTGAGGAAGAGGAAAATGGTGGTAGGGTTTAGTAAAAGATACGAGGAGGATGGAGGGATAGAACAAGAAAGTGATAAAGGGAGGTCTGCTGTTTCCCCATGAGGGGAGAATGAGTGGTGAGTTAATGGTCTGGTTTGACTCATGAGTCACACACACACACACACACACACACACACACACACACACACACACACACACACACGCATACACACACACACCAGTACTGTGTTTATGAAAGAGATTAGACAGTTCCATTCTGTACCTCAGTGTAGCAGAGGTGCTTCAGAGCCATATGTGTAAACGATGAGAGGAATGTACACTGGTGTATTGACAATGTATGCTATGTACATTTTGTAATATTTTTTTACCCCCTCAGGGAACAGCTGTAGTGGCCTATGTTGTCATGTAACTCCCAAATGCATGTTTTTCATGGGAAGTGACACAAGGTCCCTTATGGATGGAGCAAACAAAAAGATTAATTACATTTTTTTCCCGTGGCTGTTACAGCTGTTTAAAGTTTGATATAATTGATCGTAACTGTAATCGGAATTTTTTGGGGATTTAGTAGGTTTTAACCCAACCACAGCAACAGATAAACAAACAAACCTAGCTAGAAACCTAACTCAATTTGTGTACAGATAATGCGTCTTTCTGCCCCCCATCTTGTTCTTGTTCCAGGAAAACACATCTAAGATGCAGCTAGACACATGAATTCATTCTTGACCTAACAGCAGACGCTTTCAGTAAGATATGATGCCCAATGCTGTGGTTTTTGATTGCCCATGAACATGTTTGGAGGTTAACTTAGATAACCGTTTGTCACAATCTGCCCTGCTTCATGTTGTCATATAAGTAATGTTTAGTGTTTCCTATTTTATTTTTTATTTTGTTACTCTCCTCTTGTTTCAGAGCACTTACCTTTTAGTGTTTTCCTGACATTTTTGATCGTCTGCCCCGCCCTGATTAATTTCACCTGTCCCTCGTTAGCCCTGCACTATGCCAGGCCTCCTGCTCACCTGTTCCCACTTCCCCATTAGTCAGTCACTATTTATATTAGCCTAGTTCCTTTGTTCCCTGTCAGTTTGTTTTTGTTGCTTCTTCTTCTTCTTCTTCTTCTTCTTCTTCTTCTTCTTCTTCTTCTTCTTCTTCTTCTTCTCATATTTAAAATCTAACTAAACTGGGACCCTTTAGTGGGTGTATGAGCTTGCCCTTATGTACACGCCGCAGGTATTTTCATCAGGATGGGGGACAATTAATTAAGCTCTTAGCACACTCAAGGAGTGTTACTTTAAACACCATGAGCAGTGCCTCAGCACACAAAAAACCAAACCTGTTTTGTACAAAAAACAGGTATATTGTTATTTTAATTGTGGGGAAAACTGACTATTTGGTAGTGACTGTTGAAAACACATTTTTAATGTTTTACAGATATTTCTCAAGACTCTGGACACCCGGCTTGAAACTGGGACAATTCTGGAAAAACCGTGACGTCTGGTCCTTGTTAGCTAATATTTTAGTTTTGCATCTACAACAGTTTTCTTTAGGTTAGTTTTTTTATTTTATTTTTTCTCAATGAAAATGTATGATTCTAAATCGATACAAATCTGAAGTTCTTGACGGCAAGGTTCAGAATTAAAAGCTGACATGAGAAATAAGTGGTAGGTGGTCTCAGACAAAACATTGCTGATAAATTTGACAAGTAGAAATGACACTACGCTGTACATGCATTTGTCATTCTGTTGTCACGAGTAAGTATATTATTTAAGCCACTGTGCTGAAAGCAGAACAGTTTTGAATACATCTTTCTGTGTGCATGCGTGTCTTTGGTGGTGTCATTCAGGATCCACCCTTTTCAAATAGGCCGTCACATCATCTCAACAGTTTCCTCTTTGCTTGATGTAGTGTATCACATTGGAGCGGACAAGCAGGGCTCCTGTCCAGTCTGCCTGCTGCGAGCTCTTTCTTACCATTAAACTCTAACAACACAAACAGAAGTGGACGGAAAATCACGTCGGAAACCCGCCTGTCAAAACCTTCGGCTTTGCCTACTCGGTGCGAGGGCATTCATTTAGAAAAGGGTTTACACACAGGTAGTCCCAAGAGCATTTGAAACGACGACTATTTTTAAGTCGCTGGAGGGCACCAGGAACACAGTCACACAAGCAGTTTCTCATTGCAACTTCTGGCTTTTAAAATGAATTAAAATGGCAAAATTCTACAATTAAAATGTATTTAAACTGGCCCTCTGCCACAACACTCAGAGATTTAAACTTCCTGCATGAATACACACACAAATACACACACAATGACGTACCGCAGGTGTGAGGCTGAGACAGAGCCTTGTAATGCACATTCTCAGGTTGCACCTGAATATTTAACCATCTGAGCGAACACCTCTCGCACACCAACACGCAGGTGATAGTGTTACATTCACACCTCCTGACATTTCCTTCTGCAGCTCTAAAAGTCATGTCAAAATAGTGCATCCACCAAAGGCCCATCTGTCGGGCTTACTCAAGTTCAAATGACCCATGTCCCTTAGATTAAGAATGTCAAGTGCTTGCATCATACGTAGAAGTAGAAGCAGGAATATCTCAGATGCTCTATTTCTTTCGATATCCTTTTCTTATATTTCAACACAATCCCTCTCCGGCAAGCCCACAAAATATTAAAACCTCTGCAAAATTGAATACATCTTCCAGAGAAGCTTACATTTTTAAAATAGAAGGTTTTGGTAAATGCCAAACCACTGTCGTTGTGTTTTATGACGGTGTCGATTTGTTTTCTTCTTCTTTCTTGCTGGCCATTGGGGGGAATGAGCGTTATAGTCCATCTGCAGTTCACTTTAGCAATGACTGATAACACATCTGTCTGTCTGTCTGTCTGTCTGTCTGTCTGTCTGTCTGTCTGTCTGTCTGTCTGTGTGTGTGTGTGTGGTAGTAGTGATGAGTGGGGAGCCTTCGGCTGGTGGTCCAGACTGGAGGTTTGGCGATAGGCCAGTTGACGATGATCAGTGCAGTGCTGTTAGAACTCCATGTTAATCCCCTCTGCCTCTGCTTTGTGTTGTAGCCAGTCAAAAGACAGCACAGCAGTGTTTCTTAAACTGTGGCTCAGACTGTTTCTTGTATGAATCACTAAAATACCAGTTTTTTCTTTGGACTCTGTACTATCTAATTTAATTTAGCCGAAACTTGGCACCAAAACCCTTAGACCTCCTTAGACCCTTCTCCTTTTGTGTTTCTGTTTATGACCTTCAAGTTTCTGAACATTTCTGATTAAAAAACTCACCAAAGACAAACTACTTCATTCAATTGTGAACATGAGAAGATAACACATCTTGGAGTCTCTTTTGATCTTAAAAACAGGCTGAGACAGCATCAGTATTGCACTGTCGTCATAAGTCTTGAATTGGTAGCTGCATTGTTACCATCTGTGATGCCTCCTTCTGTGGTTGTCTTTACAATTGACTCGTCATAAAGCCTGAGTCACGCTGACAGATTCCAGTGCAGCGGCACAAAGAGCTTCTTGTGGTTTGACATCTCTCATGAAGACCTGAGACATGTCTGATACAACCGTGATTACACTTAGGTTATCATTAGTATCTGTTCTCACGCCAGCGGGCACAACTTCGTCCTCTTGAACACAAGCTGGTCACTGATTTGAATTGCATGATTATTTGAGCTATGGTGATCTTCCTATAAAGTACATCTTGAAACCATCATGCTGATACGCCAAGGAAGCTGGCTTTTCTCCTGAAAGTCGGTCGACTTTTAACAGCAGCCTCTCCAGATTGGTTTAGAAATCATGGGAGGAAGGAACTTCACGTGTCCTATTTAACCCCATTAGCTGCTACTAAAGGCCTTCGGCTGCTCAGCTGCTCTGGCAGGTGCACAATATAAGTATCATATGGAAAATGGTTTTGGAAAATTCAACAGAATTTTGTTTTTCTAGAAGCACTCTGTTACTCTGGATAACCCCCAGACCTACCACATAAGAGAGAAACTATATTGTGCGTTAGGTGAACCAACCCTGTTCTTAATGTAACATGAGTGTGTCAACACATACAGTTCTGCCAGTATTTAGCACCTGTTTGGAACGCCATCCTCTTAACCACTAACACTTGTGTTGTATTACACTCCGGTGGAACATTATCCTTCATTACAAGCTCCCCTGACACCATGAACAAAAGAGCAGTGGACTCATCTGGCTAATGACACTATCCTCTGACAGTTAGCTCGACTGGTTTCCTCAGTTGTCCACAGCTAAAACTTGGCTGTGTACATTTTACATGGTGGGGCCAATAAAGGATTGGTACTGCCATGGTTGACTCAGGAATATCTTTAAATTGGTCCCATATTAGCCATTTGGCCGAGCCGTGTTATGTTTACAACATTTTTTAAGTTATTGACTTCTGTCAGTATATCTGGATCATCGGTGGCTTGGGAACTAAATAAATTAGTGTGAGAAATGAAAGTAGTGGCTGTGGAAAGTCTTGACTCACTCTATATGTACTGCATTTAAGGTACCAAAGTTACTGGCTGCAGATCATGTTAGCATGGTGATACGTTCAACATACAATACATCAAAATTCCAACCACAGGGACGTAAACATCTTCATGAATTCAAGTTTCTTAATGCCTGCAGAGTAGAACCGTAGAACTAAACACGTCAAACAGTGAAACCTCAGCTGTCAAACTGTATTAATCACCGGCTCATAAGCTTGACTGGTGTATCAGCTCTGGTTGCAAAAGGTCTCACAGAGAATCACAGCGTCGTTGATAGAGATAATAAGTTGCATAAGAAAATACGAGAGTATTTGTTGTTGTTGTTGTTGAACCAGGCTGCACTGACTCTCTGTGAAATGTGAGAGCAGGGGATGGATCAGATATCGACCACACACATTAGTTAAGCAACACACATCATCTCTTCTCATGTTCTCTAACTCCTACATCATTGTCTTCTCTGGATAGTCGCCACCTTTTAATCATACTGTCTTTTCATTATCCTCCCTCCCTCTGCCAACATATACTTTAGCTCTTAACTCCATGACTCGTCCTTCCATGTTGTTTTCTTTGTGTTGTAACACTTTCATCTTTCCCACACTGTTCGTCTCACCTTCCTTTCATTCTTATGCTATAGATACTGTACTGTGTGTACAGATACTCCATCCTCTCCTGTGTTTGATGCCTGTTCTTGTCATTTGATCACATCAGAGTCTATTCTTCTTTTAACAAAGGTAAATCCCTGATGCCCCATTGCTCTCTTGTTCCTTTCCCTCTTTTACACAAAAAATACAATGATTCATTTCTGTTACCTCATATAAGTATATATGTAAAACTTTATGGTGTAATGTTGGAGGTTTTTTTTCTGAGCACTGCAGAAAACTCTTGTTGTCTGCTAAACTCATCCACATAAATCCCATAAGTAATTGCAGACAGAATACACTACACTGTGTAGAATACATTTATTAATAATTAAATGAGACAATTTAAAAGTAAATACCGTATAAAAATAAAGCTGTATGTTTGTAAAGTGAGGACATCTTGTTTCACCGACACAGCAATTCATCTGAGGGGAGGACATGAAATAAGCAGTGAGTAAACAACTATTCTTTTTTATGAGGATGAAATATGTTTTGATATAACTTTTCTCTATCATAATGAAAAACAGTCAAGTGAAACTAAAGTATTGGAACATTGTAAACGCTAAGATACTGAGGAAGGTTTTCCTGGGAAGAAAAACTTTAAAGGTGTCCTGTGGAGTTTCTGACCACTAGTAGTGCTAATGAGCAATGTTTTTTAGAGACGTTTTGTTTGTATCGTATAAGCAGGTGGGCGATGCATACACCATCCTGCCACCGGTTTCAGATATTCCGCTGATTGACAATTGGTGGCGGTAACAAGCGAAGTGGCAATGCAACAGTAATTGCTAAGAAGAAGACAAATAAGTAGACTGCAAGCTTGTGAACATGGATGTAAACAATGCTCAATTTATGAGCATTTTATGATGTCTAGCTTTTGAGGATCTTTTGGTCTACCTCACTTTGTCAGGCAGGTCCTATTTAAGTGATTTCTTTATTGAGAACAGGTGTGGCAGTAATGAGGCCTGGGTGTGGCTAGAGAAATTGAACTCAGCTTTCCAAAGATGTGATAAACCACAGTTAATTTATGTTTTAACAGGGGGGGGGCAATCACTTTTTCACACAGGGCCATGTAGGTTTGGATTATTTTTCCCCCTTAATAATAAAAACCTTCATTTAAAAACTGCATTTTGTGTTTACTTGTGTTATCTTTGCCTAATATTTAAATTTGTTTGATGATCTGAAACATTTAAGTGTGACAAACATGCAAAAAAATAAGAAATCAGGAAGGGGGCAAACACTTTTTCACTGTATATATACAAACCTTTGGTACACTCTGAGATATCATACTACAGTAATAAATAACACGTATTCCTTTTATAAAAACAAAATAAATATCAATAAGTTAATAAATTCAAGATTTCATAAATACATTTCATATGTGTATGTTTTCCGTGTAACATGATGTATGTGCTATACAGTAGACAGCTTAAGTCTGCCGAATCATCCATTGTGTCTGATTGATTTCACGCATTTAGGTTGAGTATCCACGAAAACATTTAAAATCTCTCTGAACATATGAGCGACGTAAGGTGTAAACTGTATAGAACAATGTAGATCCATTGGAGGAAGAAGAGGTTCATTGCTTTGGGGTAAAAACTGTGGTCACGTCACCTCCTCTTCTTATCTATTCCTTTCACGGTGGACTCAAGTCCTACATGGCCCCTCATGATGCCTGCAAGTTTCCTCACAGTGAGACAAGACAGAAGAAAAACACTCAACAGCATACTTCAAAAGTGCGAGCGAAATGTAAAACTATAAAAATCCTGACACTATAGCTCGCACTCCCTACACACAACCACACGTCCTGGCAGAGTGCTTCCTCACGGTGTGGTAGACGAGGTTGTCGTCCAGAAACGAGAGGTCATCGTCAAACGCTATTGGTCGACAGCAAGTCTGAGGGGGCGTGTCTTTAGGGGGAAGCCTCTTGTTGTGAGCGAGGTTGTAAAGGATTTTGTCATAGTTGGTCTCGGACTTCCTGCAGGGTCCGGAACAGTACCTGAACATCATTTCCTCGCTGGAGCGGTAGCCCAGACCGAGGTCCGTCACATTGAGGTGGATCTGTTTGAGCACACAGCCTTGGCCTCGTCCCCTGGCCTTCCTCCCTGTTCCCTCTTCTCTGGCTCTTCCTCTACGTCCTCCACTCTGCTGGCTCGCCCCCTTCTTCCTCTCCCTTCTGTGTCGGTTCCTGCTGCTCCATCCTTCTTTAGAGGGGGAGGAGGTGGTAGAGGAGGTAGATGAGGACACGGTGGATGAAGAGGAGCGACGCATTCTACTGATGGTCAATTTGATGAAGTCCACCACGTCTTCAAACTCGCTTTGGGACGGTTCCTCCATGGTGTCTGAAACACATCAAGAAATGGCACTCTTACAAGGGCGTATCATATTTGACAGCACATGTTGTTTCACTCTAACTCATCACTCTGGCTATGAAACAGATGGAGTGTTGTGTCAGAAACTACACACGCAAATGCGGAAATGGTACACATTGTTTGTTTTTATTGCAGAGGATTTCCATTTGAAGTTACAAATAGATTCCATTCTTATTTATGCACCACGCTGCTGTATATTTTAGTGGACTAGTTGCATTAAAGATGCAGATGCCACTATGTAGCCCCATGGCAAATACCACTAGAGCTAGAAATAGTGGATTCACAGATAATTAATCAACACGCATTGCCATTATTTATAACAAAAAATCTAAATATTCATTGGTTTCTACCAGTTGTGAAGATGTACTGTGATTCTTTGTCATTTGAAAATGTCACTCATCATTTGATTTATCGATAATAAAATAATTGTTATTTGCCACCCTACATACCATCATTTAATTATGTTCAAAGCTCATAAGCATTTCTTATTTGGGTGTTGTACGCTGTGGGAAATGTATGAATAATAACATCTGAATCCACTTAGAAGGTTAGAGGCCAGGATAACACACATTTGCAAGTTTCTGGATTTCAATTACTGGATCATGCATTCTAAAATCCTTTTAAATAAAACGTTTAGTATCAAATTCAGTCTAAATATTGTGTGAAAATAAACAAATAATAAAGTGGCCAGCTCCCCATGTTTTCAATGTAGCAGTTAATTCGTTTTTTTCTATTTGACACAGAAAACAATGTAATTATTTGTTCAAGGAAAACAATGACTTCTAAGGTTGTTTTTTTGGGCACTTTGGAAACTCCATAAAAAAACACAGGCGCTTACATTTTTCTCCTCCAGTCACCGTCTCTTCCCAGTCCACTGTACCCGCCTCAGCACGGCTGATGCCCGGGGAAGTGACAGACAGACGGATGTGAACCGGCGGGAGCTCCAGGGGAATGTCGGGGGCGCGCCCGTTACTCTTGGTGGACGTGGACTGCGGTCGGCTCCGGAGCAGCGGACTGGCGTGCACGGCGCTCAGCAGTATCAAACAAGTGGTCAGGCTATCCCATAACTTCATTGTCCAGCTCAGTCCGACAGAAGAACATGGCGCGATGAAAAATCAACAGGTTTCATCTGACAAACGCGATTAACAGCATATTGAAGACGTTCAACAGTTGGAGAGGAAAAGGCGGCGCGCACTCATCGGCTTGGGGTTCCTGCCACTGTGAAAACCGATGAAGATCAATGTGGTATTGCCTGCGTAGCCCGCTGTAAACTGCACGCTATCTCTCGCGTGCCAGCTGGCAAACGCTGCGCAGCGTGGCGCAACATCCAAGGAGGAACGAAACCAAAGGCTGAGGCGCAAAATGCAAAGCAAAGACTTCCCCTCTGAAGTTTGCAAATCCAACGACGCTTGAAAAACAACAATACTCCCAGTTTACAGGTTTGCGTTCCTATTGCTCAATGCAGAGACTCCTGCTCATCCCTAATCACCATCAGTCCTGACTGAGCCGTGAGGAGAAGGAGAGGTCTAACGGGGGAGACGGGAGGTGGTGGTGACGTCTGATGGTCCATCCTCTGCCTCTTCCTGTCTCCACCCATGCAGAGGGATGGAGTCCAGATCCACGATTGAACCTCAGGTCCAGAGTTGGTGAGGGTAGAGGAGTTGTGTTATGAAAGAGGCTCAGTCTGTGTACTCAGATGGCTGAGAGGGAGAGAGAAGTTTCACACTTTCCACTAACAATACTCCTGATACCGCACCCATGCCTTTTGTATTAGGTTGACATTGGACGGGAAATGTGTTTCTAATCAGCCAGTCAAAACAGTCTGAGAAGATTTCGTTGCTACTTATAACCACAGTGCTCTTGAAATCAAGCTGTTTTGCAGTTGATGAGCAGATGACATTTAACATCAAGGGAGAGTGAGCTGATATCCATTACGGCAACTGGGTGTTTAACTGGGAATTTTGCCAGTAGAAACTGTTATTTTGGTTTTGCATAATCCGTGATGTAAAGTGTCATTTTATTAATTATCTGGCACAAGGTTTAAGCGTTGTCATTAAATTAAAAACACCTGAGCATTTCTTTCAGCAGCATTTTGCCGGTATAGTACGAGTTCGGCTTAAGGCAAGGAGGGGTTAGTGTCACATCACCTTTCAAACACAGACGCAATTCATGCTGTATGTATCAACAAAGCTGAACGTGTCAAGTGCTCTCCTTCCAAGAGTTATATTGTTTATTTTCCTTTAGTCATCGCCACAGTAAATATAATACGCTCACACAGCTTCTTTTTTTTCAGGGTATTATATATGATAATTATTCCACATGATTATATTTGAGTCAAAGTCCAGATGAAACACAGTCCAGTTCAGTGATATGGAGATGACCAAGATGACTTCGGTTCAAGTGCTAAGACGCATTAAATCCCTGCTAGCATATGTTTTAAGAAGCAGCCATATGCTTCACTTTCTCTCTTCTTCTGCAGTGGTTATTGTGGTTAAAATCTACCACTGATCTGGTGCACACAAACCTTTTCTCCCGCAAAATCTTTCCAGGAAGAAGAGAAATGTCACTGTTTGCTCTCCGAATAAAGCTGTTTCCTCTAGTTTATTAACTTTACAAGGTTGATGTAAAATACATGCCGTGTATCCGCACGCATGTGTACAGTAGGGCTTTATGTAAATGTGCAAACACACATGCACGTCCATGCACCTTTTTGAAGTCTGAAGTTTCATGATAAATCATGCTTGTGTGAGTGCATGTTAGCCACATTGTATTGTAATCACTCGACTACACCGAACATGCAAAAAACATCTGAGCCTCCAAATATGCTGCAACCGTAAAGTCATACAGAATGACGGTTGTCTCTTTGCCGCTTGTGTTTTTAGAAGTTAGACTCTTAATCACTCAGAAGAGGCTTCCCTTTCCACTGACCCGTTCACTTATGGAAATACCTCATCCTCAAGCAATTACACCCTGGCAAGCAGCAAACACACCAAACAGATGTCATTTCTCCTGCTTGCAATGCATGAGGGCTTATCAGGGGCCGATCTGCAATTGAAGCTGTCAGCCATTTTTTGGGTCTCAGTTTGACCCACATGTAACAGGGCTAATTGCAAAGGTCATTTCACCCGTCATTATCGGCCAACTTGAAACTGCAGCTGCGGTGTGGCTTATGGGAGCGAGGAGTCGACAGCTGGAATGGATGTCTGATTTGGGACACTGCTGCCGGTGTAATTAGCAGAAAAAAAAGAATATCCTGACTCTCCACACTGACAGGGAGATTGGTGATAATGTGTCCTGTTTTCTACATTTAGACGTTTCAATCTGATACTTAGAGGGGAGGAGAATCTGCGCTTGTATTTAGCCGAGCTAGAAACATGGCTCGTGGGATGGCGATGTTGGTGGGTCGGTCCAGACTGAAATATCTTTATCTATTACAACTTTACAACTATTTGATGGATGGCCATGAAATTTAGTACAGACATTCATGCTCTCAAACAATGGATCCTAATGACTTTGCTGACAACCTGACTAGTGCCAAAAGCAGGTCAAAGTTTTCTGCTTTTCATCAATTGTGGTTCCCAGGCGATGAATCCTAATGACTTTCATCTAGTGCCACCAGGAGTTAGACGTTTGTGTTTTTGAATGACATGTCTCAACAACCATTAGAAGGATTGCCATGACATTTTGTACACACACTGATGTAGCCCTCAGGATGAATGGAAATAACTTTGGGGATTTCGTAACTTTGAATCTGGTGCCACTATCTGGTCAAAAGTTTGATTTCTCCAAATTTTGATTTATGATTAAATAACTGCAAAATGACATCGGCCTCAGCTTTTTGTGTTTAGTGCCAATTAGCAAATGTAAGCATGTTAACATGCTAAACTAAGATAATCATATAAACATTAGCACATTAGCATTATGAGTCATTATGAGCACGTTAGCCTGCTGACATGGCACTAGCATGGCTGCAGACCTTTAGTCTTGTTTTACTTATGACAGGTAGGTGTACAATATCAGCCAGCTTGTTCATTTCACCTGCAAATGCTAGGGTTATAGCTCAGGGGGATTACCTTTAACCCCATGGTGGACCCTTTAGATTCCCTTAAGAATGTGGACGTGCATTGCATTAACATTTAGAATGGGAAGTCACCAAAAATAAAATGATTGTCCAGCAAGTCAACTGGTCTATAACCTTGCTTTAGTCACGCTATACTTGTACGACATAGTTTTTTAGAAGAAGTAAAGAGTAAGAAGTTCACTTGCGAATGATTTTATCACTATTCATGGATCTGGATGGTGGATGGAACATTGTGGGGAGCCACAGTGGTGCTTAGAGAGTAATCCACACCATGTGTACTCTGGTGCTGCTGGAGCCTCGGGCGATCAGGCTACGGGAGCTGTGAGAGTGGACGCCGTCTGCTGAGCTGAACCACTGGGAGTTGTCTCTGAAATGTTAAGATGAGGTCAAATATACTTTTTACTTCATGTTGGTCTCCAGTTTGGCAATGAGTGTGACATTATTGCCCGCTAGCTGGCTATGTAAAACCCAAATGTCTGATTTCAGGTGGAGAACATTACAATCAGTGATTTCTAATGCCGCGTTGAAAACACTAGACCTCCAGATGTGCTGACTGCTCACACACATGTGCATGTAGGACTTAAATGCTGCCACTAGTGGACACTGTTTACCACCGCTATTATCAATGTGTTACACATTTACTACATGAAACAGCTCTTCAGTGGTGCTTACACCAGAGAGTCATCTTTTCGGTTTCTCCTTTTTTTAAATCTCTATTTAAATACGACTCACACACTCCTTTTTTATTCACTACTATGATTATTATACTTTTGAAATGTGGTAATAACATGAAATATGTCTGAAATATGTTAACCTAAAACTGATTTTCCTAAAGTTCTTTGTAATAGGGGTATGACAGCATATAACAAAAGTGTGTGAAAGGACAAAACAACTGATTCAAATAAAGACTGAAATTAATTTTTCTTCGTATTTTTAATGATTTTTGTAGTGTGGTGAGGAAGAACAAATTAGTTCTCCAAACATCCAACACATCACGCCACATGCCTCTGTGGTACAGGCTGCTATTCTTCTCATTGAGAGAGACAATTTTCTAAACCACCAGTCTGGTTTATTTGTTTGTTTTTAATTTAATTAAAAAGTAACAAACAATGTATTTACTTGGATGAGGCTAATATGAAACCTACGTTGCGTTCCCTCTTGGTTTGTGAGTAAGCTTGATTCCCAAAAATAGATAAAGATGGAATGGTTGTTTGTGTTTCAATGTTTATGTGAACATACAGTATATGGCTTGCTTTGGGCTTTGGTTGCCCCTGACAGGTCATCGGTTTCTATTTTTGTAGCTGTTTCTCCTCAGTCTCTCCGCAATGTCCTGAGTGAGTTTGTGTTTGTCCAGGAGATGGAACCAGTGAGCTCCATATTCATGCAGCACAGTGACCATCATTGCGGACACTGCTCATTGTCTCGCTAAACCTTCGTCTTTGGTCACGATCAGCCTCGGTTGTTACATTATCGAGATCCCTGAGAGCTCACCTCAGTGTGGTGCTCAGTATATAGTCAAATCCACGCTGCTGATCCGACTGAGTTTTTTAAAAGTTGGATCCAAAGAGGAAATCCTCTATCTGAAACTCGGTACTTAAGTTACAAAACACACTATCACAGGATCAGTTATTACCTAAAATGTCACTTTTGTCAGAACACAGAGGAACTAGAAACTGAACATATGTAACATACTCATACTCAATTGAAACCATTTTTGTAGAATTTATGTCTCAAGCTCCACCTGCCAACCCTGGACCTGTCTGAACAATGAAAGAGGGTGTTGTATGAGCCTATTGAACTTAGTTTCCTGTTGAAACTGTTGAATCATTGAAATGGAATCCTGGTATGTAAAAAGAAAAGAAAAATGAAATGTTCAGGATGTGGTTATCTCTACATAAAGCCAGCTTCCTTTTGTCCTCTAAAACAGTGATGATATCTCACTCATTGTATCTGACTTAACTTGAATAGAAATCAAGGCAAATCCGTATTGTATTTGTGCGGAATGTCCTTGATTGGTGGTGTGTTTTTCTTATCTTTAGTTAACTGAAAGCTGCCTATCACAAAGGAAGACAAAAACCATGAAACAGATAATCACGAAAAAGACTTAACATACATAAGTATCACATTAGCATTTAATTATTTGCCTATAAGGCAGACATGAGGACATTTTAAGTGTCCATTGACTTGCTCATGAACAATCATAGCTTTTCTGATAAGACATTTCATATTGCCTGCATGCATATTATTATGGAAATATAAGAGCTGTCATGTCGTAACGTCACTCATGTGGATGAAATCATATTCTGTAAGCTAAGTCTTATATTTACCTTCACCATTCCACCTCCAATACACAATGGCAGAGGGGTTTTGATGAGTGAGTGGTATGATCTGTGCTACTGTACCAATCAGGTCATTATTAAAACATGAGTATAACGAACATGTAAAACTACACGAGGACTGTGTGAGCCGGGGTAAAAATGTTGGATCAGAATTAGATAAAAGGATTTTAAAATGATTCTGTGCAAATTGATGGCCTGAGTAATTACTGGATTTTACATTATTGTTTTGTATGAAAGGAGATATGCCTTGCTCAGAAAATTAAGTGTAAGTAGATAAGTATGGCAAATGGCTGCACAAATCAGCCTGTTACCTGGCTGCTGGTCGGATTTTTATCCCACGGCGTCTCATATAATATAATATAATATAAATATATCCAGAGGAAAAGTTTGAGGCAATTTACTGTCTTAAGCATTGTTTGAATTTGATTTGTGGCGGACATGTAATGGATAAAAGTGCAAATCCCTTATAAACTTTGACAAAATTAACTCGATCAGTGTTGAAAGTGCCTGGCGCCCGGTTGTCCATTGTTAAGTCCTCTCTTTCTTTGGCCCTCCTTGACAAGAAGAATGCATCTGATGATTTGACTGAGCGCTCCTGCAAACACTGCTCTCTCTGTACACACACACGTGCACATTGTGACGTGCATGTTGTGAGTTGACACACGCTCACAGACCTCCTTCAACCGTCGCTTCATTGTGTCATGTTGAGACAGCAGAGCACTTAATCAGCCGGGCAGTTGAAGTCACATATTAATGACCACAGCAACTGCTTTGGGGGACATTAATTAATGTATTATTTTGTCTCCTGGTTATTGTTGTACACACACACACACGCGCGCGCGCTCACTCGCACGCACACAGTAGTGTCTGTTGGCTGAGCAGCTCCCCTGCTTCCTCGTCAAGACGCGTGCTCTCCATCTGTGTCCAGTGTGCGGATTAGAGGCTCGTTATCCTCTTAGCTCTAAATGGCCCCACGTTCCTGCACTTCGCTGTCGAGCTCATCTGCCGTCTAAGACGCGGACCGGGTTCATGACACGAAAGCGAGATTCATGCGTAAAAATGATCGTGCCCACCATTCAGTTGTTTTAGTGGTTGCGCATTACGCGCGAATCCCCCTCCATCGTCTGTCAGCGCGCCTGTTGGGACGCAGTGGCTCTCTGACCGTCCGTTAATGTGTCTATGTGTCCAACCCACTGATCTTTTGCAGACTGTAATCTTATCAGTGTCAAACCGTAGCTGCCCTCGTCTTCGGATGCCATTTGGAATATTTTTTATCAGAGAAAACTTTTTATCACCAAAGGGGTTAGCTACATTTACAGTCACTGGCGCGTTTGAATGTGTGATAAAATGATCATTTGACTCTTTTAAACTTTGGACCAGAAGAAGACATGGAATCTACATGTAAAGAAAGGAGTCTTTTATACTTACTTCTCTTTGCAATATGCACAGCCAGCGTTTGCTTTTGTGCAAGAAGATCAAATGCTCGGAGATCTGGTGAGTTTACAAACACTGACCTTTTTTTACTAGATTGTAAAAGGTGGAATAATAGCAACAATGGTTATACTTTATATTGAATCGTTGTGAGTGGGGGCAGCATTAGCGTGTGCTCATATTTCTATTTGTATGATCACACCAGTATCATAAAGCCAGCTTTTAAACTTTGTCACGTCACATTTGAATCATCAAATGACACATAATATTTTATCATGTATTCACAACAATCCAAGTAACTTTAAAAGTCCTTTACCTTCTAGTTTATGGCGATAAATGCTGGGAAATATGAACTTTGGTTATTGGAAAACACTCCATCATCATCATCATGTAATCTCCATATCCTTTTTATATAGAAGTGATTATTCTACAACAAAAGCCATAGAGCAGCATGTTACTATTTATAAACGGTCCCCACCAGGAGCTTTTTAGTCAATGATCAGCAGCACAGCACATTAACATTAACAGCACATTAACCATAATTGGTGAGCTATAAATTGTCCACAGCAACAGGACTTTAATGGCTAAGAGGGAAAGGACACAAACATAACTTGGTAAAAAAAGGTTTGTGTGGATAAAAAAAAACCTGTAAATATTTGTAAAAAATAAGAAATAGAAAGTCAGGAAGGGATGTATACAACTTCAAACCAACAGCACCTTCATCAACAACCTTGCCAATGTGCTCCTTCGGGCAGAAAATCCCTGGATGTTGATTTTGTCACCACCACAGTGTCTCTCCCCTGTCTTTGATATTCTGTCACCCTGAACACTTTTTCCGTCCGAGTTACTTCCTTGTAGCTCCTCTTTCCCCCTTTCCATCACTTCCTTTTTCTCTCGCTGTCAGTCTCTCTGGCCGTCTGTCAAATTCTTCCAAACTCTTTCGGACCCACAGGCTATAGCAGGCTGACTATTACATATGTCTGTCAGCACAGCAAACTCACCACAGTTGGGACTGTCACACAGAGGACGGCTGCAATTCTGTCTTTATGACTTCCAGGGACATTTGTACTTGTTTTTTTTTTTTAGTTTTGAGGTCTTTCAGGCTTCATTCAGAGGGAGCGGGAGATGTCAACAGGGCTCAATGTCCAGATGAATCACATCAGCCGTTTACACAACAAAGCAGGTTGTACTAGGAAGGAGTTAAGTTTGAATGACGTCTCTCCCCAAGGTGGTCTTATTTTTTTTAGGATTTTGACGGCTTTCTCCCCGGTTAGAATAAGCTGTTGAATTATTTATAGAATCATTCATTCGCTCAACACCTACTGTAATGTAGATCTAGACGTATTAACTTGTCATGAAAATCATGCCTTTTAAATTAAACCTTTTCTATCACGTCACTCAGTGCAAACAATAGTGTTTGGTGAAAGTCAAGGAAAACGTAACCAATATGAGAAACAGTTTTTATCTTTTTCAGGAGATGACATTTCACAGTGTATCCCTTCAGATTCAGTGTTTATTTATCAAGCCCTAAGCCATGCCGAAGAGCAGCACAACAGCATGTGTCTTAGTGGTCAGTCACTTTTGGATGACTCAGACCTGGAAAGAGCAGCGCTTCTACATGACTGGCTCTGAAAGTGGAAACATAGAATCAGAGCAATAGAGCAGGTGTGTGTGTCTGAAAGAAGTTCTCAATTGTTGATCAAGGTTTATGAGAGCATCCTTTGATTTTTGGCCAGAGTGGTATACAAGTGTCCAGAGTCTTTAGATCCCAACAAAAATGAAAAGCTGCCTGTCTGTGAGAGTCTCCATGACACAGTCTGTCCTTCAGAGTGAACTGACAAGTTGATGTTGTTTGCAAAATCAGCCAGTATGTCATGATTACATTTTTTTAATTTTATTTCAATATTTCAAATTTTTGGTATTAGCCTCAAAAAAGCTTCTATTTGGATTCAAACTTAGATTCTATCCCTTTGGTTTGTGTGCTGTTTTATTTTAATAGTCATCTTGTTTTACTTCCTGCCTTTGTTTATTTCCCCGCCAATGTTGATTGTCTGCCCTGCCCTGATTGGTCCCTCGTTAGCCCTGCACTCACCAGGCCTCCTGCTCACCTGTTCCCACTTCCACATGAGTCAGTCACTATTTATAGCAGCCCAGCTCCTAGTCAGTTTGTCTTTGTTGCGTCATTGCTGTTTGGATTTCTTTTACTTTCTAGATTTTTACCTTATTTCGTGCTCACTGCCTGTAAGCCGCATTTCCTAATAAATCATAAAAACTGCACCGGTCTGCTTGTCCTCATGTGTTGAGGTCCTTCCCATGCTGCCTGCCTGCCATCCTAACCGTGACAGATTTAGAGAGTAATGAGTCGTTTCAAAGGAATCGTCACAGAACCGTGGAAGTGGGTGATCATGGCAGTTTGCTAATCTGGTGTACTTGTGCTTGGTGGTTTTGGAAAATTCCTATAAGTGCTCTTTACCTTCTGTGTGAGCTGCTGCAGGTGTAGCTTTTGTTCTCTATCATGATGGCATGAAAGTGCATGGTTTCCTGACACTGGGGCCTCTTGTGACCTTTTTCTTTGTAGTGGTCTCCACTGCATTACAGAAGTTTGCGCCGGGCCTGACCTGTGAATTCTGGCCTGACCTGTCCCCTCATGCACTGTATTGATTGAGCAGAAGTTCCATCTCTATCTGCTCTGATTCTGTGGGTTCAGCTCACCCGTACCTTCACCGGCCCGCACCCCTGGGGAGATATGGATGATCGGGGAATTGAGCTGACATATTGAATTACCCACTTGGATGGAAGAGCAGAGCAGGTAGAAGGGTTTTAAAAAAAAAAGAAGAAAAGCAGAATAGATGTTGAAAGGATTCAGGAGGTCGGCGTGGGAAGTAGAAGAAGGGAGTCACAAGAGAAAAAGGAAAGCTGAAAAGGGCAGCATTGTAGTTACATGAGATTTCAATTTGCAGAGGTCTGCCTTGCTATATTAACCTTTTCTTTAATGCCCATGTCGGTGTATACCAGAAAAATCTGTCCTTTGTCACCTAGGACAGATCAGGACATATAAGAATCTACTCCTAAATCTACTCACATGTAAAGTCATGAACAATATGAATTATACATAATCTATATCTACAGTATTTTGTTATACAGCAATTTTTAAGGAGCTTCTTTATGGTCTTGTTGTGACAGTCCTCTACTTTGTGTAAATGTTATGACATAAGATGCACGCCTATTACTCTATAAGGGTCCTTGTCTGCTCATTTTTCTTCATTAAAGCCAAGTAACGACTATACAGCAGGCCGTGTTGATGAGCTCCACCTCCAGAGCTCTTTCTGTTTCGTCTATAAGAGGCTTTTCAGGCTACAGTTGAACACTGGAGTTGCAATCACAATTTCTTGAAGTGTCACAGAAGCCCCCAGGATTTTAGAGTGAAAATAATGAGATTTGAAGTCAGAGTCAGTTGATATTAGAGGCCAGCAGGTTATACCATTTCAAATGGTCCCCATGTCACTCTTCAAATAGACTATAAGGTGAAATACAGAGTAGGTTGTGTTCACGTTATATTTGGGATATTTGTTGAAACCTCATGGAGCTATTGACAAAGTTTCTACATATAATAGGCAGGCAATTTTCTTCCTTACGTATTCTGAACAACTATAATTGGTTTTCAATTTATATACTTTACCTGAAAATAGTCTTCACAAGGATCAGGTTGTAAAGTGTTCAAAAAGTATTCCGTCTTTATTAAACCTCCATTGACACATTTTAGCCACTTGTGAGGACGAGGAACAAGCTGTGGACAAGACGTTGATGTATGCATTGATGAACGTATACCGCGTAACATCGGCATTCGTTTAGAGTTTAGGACCTGGTGAATCTAACATTTGTCTAGTTCACTCTCAGTTTTGCAACCCACCAACACTTAAGGGGAAATATCTGGCTTCACTGTGCTCACCAGCTCGTCTTTTGTTTGGTGGTGTTAGTGGGTTTTTCAGAGTCCCCTTCTGCTGCTAAGAAACTATGCGGATGAGAGAGAACCAAATCTATGGGCAAGAAAACCAAAACAGAGCTAAAAGATGCTAAAATACTGTAGAGCTGGGTGCTAATTCTCTGTGGGTTCACCACATCATCACAAGCCACACCTTTACATTTGAGCCACATAACTTAAACATCTTAGTTAGAACAGGTTTAAGTTTTATCCAGTTGAATTAGTCTTAAATTGTATGCTGATCTAAATGTAAAATGCTGATATGCTAAAGAATCGTATGATATTGTAAATATTGGTCCAAAGCTGCCATGTCAATTCAACATTAATCGTCTCTGGTTCTGTAATTCATCACGGCTAAGAATTCAAATAAAGAGTTTATGTCTGCCTCTAGTCACAGTGACACATTTCCCCTGTCTATCTTCTGTTGCCCTCACTGATCATATCTGTGTGTGTTTGTACAAACCAGATCGTCTGAGTCCTCCGCTAGACATCCAGCTGGAGACAGTCAACTGCACCGCCTTTAGTGTACGATGGAAGATGCCCCGGCGACATGTTAGCACCATCACTGGATACAAGGTATAGCCACGGACTGGGACTTTTACTTGATATGATGACGACACAGAAGTAGTAATAAGTATTATTTTCATTTCTATGTGACTGCTCAATTGGCGACGAGAAAACATTTGCGATAAAAAGCTGTTAGCTGTTACCGTTCACTAACATGATCTTTCAGTGACACATGTGATGGTTTACTTAAAGCGCATATATTTCCCATTTCCTCCATTATTTAGCATCTTGTTCTTGATAGTCTTAAGGTGAGATGCTCCATACAGTTTGCATCAAGGTTTGCTAGCAGCCGTTTCTGTGTGACGGCTTTCTTGGTTGGTACCGCCCGTACATTTACAGAAAGTCTGAGGCAGCACCGGCCGTGTGGACACAGAAAAAAAACAGGTTCAAATCAAACGAAAAGGAGAACATTCAATTCTAAAAACAGCGGGTTTAAAATAAATAACACAGCTCTTTTTCAGAATGGATAGAAAGCTTTTCAACCTGGTAAACATGAAAAAAACTAGGTATGTGCTAAATCATATTTATTCTCACTTTGTGTGAACGGATGCCCTCTGCAAGCTGCTGGCGTGGTTGGGTCCCCACAGTCTCCCCCTGCTTTTAAAGTGCCCGTCAAATCCACTGTCCAGCAAGATGGCCTTGAGGGCAAGATTGACACGACTAAATTTCTGGTGTTTCGAGAGAAAAGCTTTCGCGGCCAAATGTATGCCTTTTAAGGGGCAATATATTTCTGAAGGTCACACATCTTTATTTTAGTGTCTTGAGTATTATGTTTTCCCCCACGCTGTGCTTTGGGTACTAAAGTGGGATTTGCTAATCTTGATTGAAACATAATAGATGCACATTTATTGATATGCGAAAGCAGATTTGTACTCTAGATATTGTGTATTGTTGCTGCTTGACGTGACGTGAACACTGACTTCAAAAAGGAGTCTTACTTACTTTATATAAATCATACTGTTTAAGTGCCCATGCTTTTTGTTTGTCGTCTTGTATGTTTATTTATTAATTAAATATGCTTGGAATGAGATATGAAGCCTTACCATAACCCAGTTTCCTCCTTTACTTTCTTCCTTCCCTCCCTCCTTCCTTCCCTCCTTCCTCTCTTTTGTTTGTTTTGAGTCAAACATTAACAAAGTGTGGATCAGTATGAGTGTACTCTGCTTATGACCATATGTCTGCACTAAGAGGATTAGTCAGCTACCTAGCCTCCCTGCGACTTGTTGATAAGCATGTGCGTTCATTTGGCCAATCACTTTAGAAGTTCATAAATAATCCTGTTTCCTCATAGTATTTCCTCATAATTAAGCTGTGTTTACAGTGATAATTGACCCTAAACGCTAAAAGGATATATATATATTTTATTGAAACATGAGATTTATGAATGCTTAAATAGGTTAGATTTTGAATGAATGAATCTGAGACTTTTTTCATTCAGATATGTTTCTGTATGAGTCTTTCTGTGTATGTTTTTTAGGTCTTCTACACAGAGATGAGGAATGGCCGTCCAATGGGTACAGCGTCTTTGATGGAGGTGCCTCTCAGCTTGGACATGCTGACCACTGTGAGTACACTGACTTCATGTTTGAAATCAGTGGTGAACATCCTTAGACTACTTCCATTATAATCAGCGCCTAAACTTTTTAACCTCCAATTTTGAGAATGAGGGAAATCTGAGCTGTGGCAAAAAAAAGAAGAAAAGAAAACAACAACAAAATATTTAGAAGATGAGGCTGGCAATCTCCATACTTTTTATAGTCAACAAATCCCATGAGATGACAAAAACTAATTGATCCTACTAAATATTGTCTGAGTAGTCAAGGCCTGATACATTTAATTCCTCCATTCCATTGTTTTCCAAAAACTATTAAAATACACACATTGTTTCATTACGGTGATCCTGGGCATTGTAGTTCATTTAAAGTTGATCCCACGTGCACCGTCCTGCTGCCTTTATACTATAATAGCACCAAATGTCTTTTAATCCGCGGCTGAAAATAGTTCTATCTGCAAATGAACAATTTACTTTTGTTCTGGTAATGCAAGTTCAAACTAAAGTGTTATAGGGAATTATTGCTTTTAAAAAATCAAATTATAAACTTGTAGCCTGTTTTTGTTTTTTTAGATCTACTTTTTAAACAAATGGACACGACGGACTGTTGCTTTTATAAGAATATACGGAATACCTAGAACCTTTAATGTTTGGTGACAATGATCAATACATCTATCATCAAATCTTGCAAGATTTAAAAAAAATCCTTTTTTACTTTCTATAAAAATGTAAAACTACGTTACTAGTGCACTACTGTTTAGTTTATTTTTTCCTACTTAGTTAATTTAATACGATTCTATTTAGTGTATATACTGTGCATTTTTATTACTTTATTTTCTTAAATTGAATAGGTCCTGCTCTGTTATTTTATTTTATTGTATTTTATTATATTGTATATATTGTGCATTTTCCATACTTAATATTTTTATTTTATGTTATTGTGTAACCTTGTTTGCTGCTGCCACAGACAAATTTCCCCTTGGGGATGAATAAAGTATATTTCTATTCTACTCCATTCTATTCTTCTACTAACTCAAAAGGGGCAATTTGATGGACAAGCAAGCTTTGTGAGTATCATTTTGCCTTTCCTTTTACTGAATTAAACCATGTCACCGCTTTCCTATCATGCTTGACATTTATAGCTATTTACTTTCCACTTTAGTCATCCCCCACTCTTCTCCCACCATCTTTCCTTCTTTCCATATTGCCTCTTGTCTTTTTTCTCTCCCTCTAACCATTCTTGCTGATATGCTCTTGCTTATTTTTTCTTTATTTTTTAAAATCTATTTGGATACCTCTAACCCCATATGCCGTTTTCCAGGATGTTGACATTGGTAACCTCAAAGTGAACTCTAAGTACAGAGTCACTGTTGGAGCGTATGGTTGGGCAGGGGAGGGAAGACCCAGCATGCCCAGAGACATCGGCACTGCCTCACATGGTAAGAATATGTGAGTAGTAGGAATCCATTTTACGGCCGATGCTATTATTTCTAACGCGGTGTTTGTTAATATCTTCAACTGAATTACATCTTTCTCTCTGTGCCGTTAGACATGTGCATGCCCCCATCGCCCCCCAGTCAGCCTGTTGTCATGGCTGTGTCTGACACAGAGCTGGCGTTGTCATGGCAGCAAGGAGAGAGCGAGGGAAGTGCACCTGTCCTTCACTTCCTGGTGGCTTACATCAGGTCAGTGAAGTGATCGAGCCCAAGACGGCATTCGATGAAGCTTGAGGTTTATGAAACCGGCCTGTTTGTCCCCCCTCGCCAGCTCAGTGCTGCTGCCAATACTCACACACACTTTTCTTCACATTTGCATTTAATTGCACCCAGGTGACACACATGAACACATATACCATCAACCCAGTCCATATAGACACTTACCAGGTGGAGAGCCGTCTGAAGTGGTGTCATGTTTCATTACTGGGTGTGAAAAGCGAAAAAAGGCTGACTGTTTTCATCTTCCTGTTCATTCTCCTAATTTACAAGCCGGCTGTCTTTGGACAGAAGTGGAAGAGGTGGACAATTCAGAGAGCTTTTCCCCAGAACACTACTCCCTTATCTTCTATGACCACACAGATTGCTTGATGGTTCAATGATTAAAAGTGTTTGTTGTGGGGCCAAGCATTGATCAATCCCAGGTTATATATAGTGTATACACTACACTACACTATACACTATAGTGTATAGTGTAGTGCAAATAAAGTGTATTTCCCAACATGTTGAACTAATTCTTTCATTTGAACATTTAAATTTATAAGCAGAAGCAATAACACACATGATGGCTACAAACATTTACATGTGCATTATTGGATATGTTTAGCTACACATTCAGCCTCCCTCGTCGTGATGTTGTGAGGCCTTTGCTGGTCTGCTTAATCTAACCATTTGTGTTTTGACATGAGGATCAGTGGAGACACGAGAAAGAAGGAATTTCATTCTCTGTCTTGTAGTGTCCGGCCTCACACACACACACACACACACACACACACACACACACACACACACAAACCGTATACACACACAAAGGACCTCTATTGTCTAGATGAGTCCCTATTACAATGTCAAGAAAGTCTGAACTAATTTGCATCAAGTCCTCTGATTATGTGTCTGACACAAATGAAATAAGGCAGATAGAATGTAAAAATGACACCATAAGAATTGTTTTAAAGGAAGTAAGTTGTAAAGATATAAGAAGAAACAAGCTTCGTGGTGCGGAGTTAACGTCCTGAGACTGAGCAAAGAGAGAGAGAGACAAAGAGAAAGAGACGGAGGCAGAGAAACTGTCACGTACTGTGACAGAGTAGACATGAATCGGAGTCTGTTTTTGCATGGAGGGGCATTTTCAACACAAAAGGGCCATTTCAGAGGCAAATATGTCTCTTCCATCAAAAGAGGCCTTGCTGAAGAGAGACATTGATCGGTGGTGAAGATGACTCTATTCAACAGATAGTTGTGGCTCCAGGCGTCCAGAATCAGCCCATAAATATGGTAGCTTGAGATGGAAGCTTAAGATGATAGGCAGAAAAAAATAAAGTTCAGGAGTTCAACACTCTTAAAGCAGAAAATAATTTTTTCAAGGCATAAAGGGCCTCAAAAACAGTAACAGAAACGATGGGAAAAACCTCTCAATCGATTGTTTTGGTTTGTTCGTCAGTTATTCTGCATTTCTGTGACTTTGTATTATGCAGAGCTCTCTAGTAATTGTACTCTATGTTTCGAACTTAAAACACATTCATCGTCCTCAAAACAATAACTTTGAAGATGTGTTGAGAATGATGATCTTTGTAAAAAGAAAAAAAAAAAAGAATCCGTTCTGTTTTGTGCAATGTAATGTTGAAAAAAAGAAAGTAAATAATATATTTTGTATGTCTTGTTTTTCACAGGCCAGAAATGGACACGGAGTGGACATACATCCGTGAGCCCATTGAGACTAACTCCATGGTTTTGAAGGGGTTATTACCGGAAACAGAGTACCAGTTTATTGTCAGGGCCGCCAACATGCACGGAGTTAGCCCACCCAGCCACATCAACAGCCCCGTGCGCACTCTCGGTGAGGCTGAATGTTGATCTCTGTGCCGACGAGCTGTGATGTGACAGCCAGCTTATTCTCAGCTCCCTTGTTAGTCTGGTTTCAACCACATTTCAAAACAAAGTCACTTTCAGTTTAGTTTCAACAATACGCCCACACAGAACTAAACAAACTGTGCTTATTTTTTCCAGCGCCAAAGTTATCCTCGCAATAAAACATTGATCATGTTCAACCGCAATGTTTACATTACATTATTGCGGAAACATTCACATTTTTCTCCCAGCATTGTGAACCAGCAATACTGTATTTTCAAAGTTTCTAAACAATTACAGTAGAGGCATTGTTCAAGGAGAGAACCAATATGTAAAGATGACTATATCAACATGTTTCACTTTCCTCTCCTACCAGATCCTACTCTACCTTTTTAAATAAAAATATCTAGCCGATAATTTAAGCATATTTTTCTTTTTTTTCACCAAATTTCTTAACATTTGGAATATTTCCCGTGTCATCATTATGGAATAAATTCAATTTGTTCCATTTATTTTGACACAGAAGCACAGTTTGACTCTCTGAGCTTGAATGTAGGACAGTGTGTCGGTGGAGCCTTGGATGATGGAGATGTAGAGCAACAGAATTATTTACTTTCATATTTTTTGATGTAGTCGGCTGCTGGGGGAGGGGGATGATCAGGCCTGATTGATATTAAAACACACAAACACACTATTTCACATAGGTGTGTACTACAGACACACACACATGCATACATGCAGTAATAGCAATGTCTTAATGGATCGGGTATCATTTCATTTACATAATGTTGTGCTCGTGTGTGAGCGGATGCTTGTGCATATCAGGCTTAGATATGACTATTAAAATCAAACAGCCATGTAGACGCAATCACATTATCCAGACGTTTTTTATTTCTGTGACCTACAGACCACACTGATGACTCTAGAAAGCCATGTGGGCAGGCGGCTTCCGCTTCACACGTCATGTTGGCTGTCAAACTGTTGAAAACTGGTCTGATTGAATTAAGTCCAGTCCTGCTAGACTGCTCAGGGACGGAGCTAGAAAGACAGACAGGAAGGGAGGTAGTGTTAGAAAGACATTGTTACAAAAAATGTCAGTAAAAGTTTCATGAAACACAAATAAATGAGCCAGTTAGAATCACAGGGAGACAGACAGACGGACAGACGGACAGAAACGAAGAGATAGACAAGCGTGGTTTCTTAGCAGGGGATAAAAGCGGGTTATGTCCGAGTCTCATCAGACAGGATTAAGGACGGGATGCCAGACCCCTACTCTGCCCATCCACACCCCTGATGGATGCACACTCACACACACACACACACACACACACACACACACACACACACACACACACACATGCACGCACACAATGCACCACTGCTTGAGTGAACAGCAGGGGTGCCTTGACTGACTGACATTTCTCGTCGTTCTCTCTGTGACTGTGTGTGTGTGTGTGTGTGTGTGTGTGTGTGTTAGCAGTTGGACACTGGGTGGTATGGAATGAGGGGGATTGTTACACAACAGAAGATTAGTTTGCTGAAGCCCCCCCCCCGTACACCAGCACTCAGTATTCAGGATTTAATGTTATTAGGTGTGATTAGGGTGTGATATTAGGTTGATTCGCACTTTAAATCTTGGCATCCATTCAGACTTAATAGTCAGGTTTCTATGAGATCCTTGTTGTTGTTTGAAGGGTTTGCTATGTTGTATAAGTAGTCTGATATCAATCAACAACTTAATACATTTCAATTCCCTCACTTGCCTAAGAGCATGGTAAACATGCAGTATTTGATATTGCAGATGGGGCGGTGGAGGAGCAAGGAGACAAGAGGGAGGGGATGTTCTTATGTAAGCTAAGATTAAGCTTTGTTACGGTAGAGTGGATGGCAAGGAAGGTGTCACACGGAACATGCACGCAATGGTTTTTTCTATCTTTTGAAACTTTATTTTGTAGAAAGGAGTTTTGGAGCATCTTAAGACATTGATTAAGATCTTAAGAAATAATTGTCTGTTTATTCAGAGGAATATTTGTTTTCATTGCTATGCTCACAGTATTCACTGTCTGGCTTTGTGTTTGCACACTATGAGCTGCCGTTGTGTATCGAGGAGACACGTTTCAGTACGTGGTTCAGCAGCCTGGGTACAGGCCAACAGGTAGACCCGCTGGGCCAGAAGCTGTTACTTCTATTGAATGTTTGTCTCCTAGCAGCAGTGAAATGTTGTCTTGTTGTCATAACCACAGAGGACTCAGGCATCATCCTTCAGTCCATTCATCTGTGCGTCTATTCCTATGAATTGGACGCCCGTTTGTTGTTTGTTGTCGGGGCCATTTTCATTTTCATTGTCATTTTTGCGGTAATTTCATGATGAGAAATATCCCACATGAGGGTGTTGTTCTTCAAGCAGAAACTAGGAACTTCTACATAACAATTTGGCTACTCATCCATTAGGTATATTTAAAGTTCTGTTACGTTTTATACTTTAGGACCATCTGTGTCAGAGGCCGCTCTCACTCACGATCGTGCAAAAGCATCCACTTTCATGTTCAAACATCCACTTTCAAATTGTAACCAGCGGCATCATATAAATAATTAAAGCAATAATAGCTATTGTTCTCAGAATGATTATTTAGCTGTATAGATCACTCTGCTGTGATGATCTGAATCCCTGATCTGAATTTAACGTTTTTACTAACATGCTGACTTGTTTCATTATTCAACCACCTTTGTTTAACCCTTCAACCACTCCGCTGCAATCATCATGTATCTTATATAACCGCCTTTGAACTTTACATAACTTGTACTAAACATCAAGTATCTTTATTGACATTCTGAACAGGTGCATCAGACGTTAGCAGTGGTGATTATGGCCGTTACATCACAGATTCAAGGATCAAAGATGAAGATGGGTTCGACATTGATGACTCTGATTATGATGTCTTTATTGAAGAGGTGGGTTAGTACATACCCCAGCAGGACAGGAATACTTCAACATGTTAGGCTTATTTAATCTTGTAAATCATCGTCCTCTTTCTAGTTGAAGCCATTCCCAGCTATCAATCAGGACAACAGGAAGTCTCAGCTCCGTTCACGCCCTGATCCGCCATCGGGTCGCAACGTTGTTTACCGCATGAACACCATCGCTCCTCCCAACGTTACTGCCCCTCCAGCTTCCTCCACCACCTCGTCCGTCTTCCCAGATTTCACAGATCTGATTTTCTCAACCAGCTCAAAACCCAGTACCACTATTGATACCACAACTACTGCCCCACTGACCACTACCAGGTAAGATGTACCTCTCACTCTTACCTTGATTTCTGTTTGACATGTCACCACCTCCGGAGTTATGGCCTCTCATTTAGAGTTGAACATTTACAGAAGTTACCCTTTGGAGGAGGGAAAAAACGGGCATCAAGAAGAAAATCACGATTGTTATTGATTTCTAGATTGCTCTCCCTCCCTGCTTTCTGTTTTCTCCTAAAAGCCACCAACAATTTATTTTTTTCATGCTCTTCCACTTAATTGTATGATTATAGATGGAGACTGTAGCAGCGAAATGTCACATCAATTTAAGCTGTCATTCTGGTTGTGACGTATAGCACATCATTAACTACTGCAAATAGGGTGGCCAAACTACCCCTGCATTTCGCTGAACATTTTGCTTTCTGCCGTTTGATTATTTCCCCGAAACACAGAGGAAAAAACAGGCATTTCAAAGCGGAACATAGTTATCAGGTAAACCACTGACTATGCACTGTCACTAAACTTATCTTTCTAACCCAACTGATCCACCTTAGCGTCACTTTGCCCACCACCACTACCACGCCAACCATGTCCCCCTGGAAAGGTGAGGTACCTCGTGTGTACGACCTGATCTGCGATGATACTGTGTGCCCCCCCGACAGCTTCTGTCTCAGCGACTTCGACGGTAGAGGCTCACGCTGCCACTGTAACCTCGGACGAAGAGGGGACACTTGCTCTGAGGGTGAGAGAAGTGTAGTTGGGTACAAGCTTTTGTAAAAGTGTGGGGTGCCACGGTAGCTGACCAACTAGAGCGGGTGTCTCACGTACCGAGGCGGTCCAGGTTCAAATCCAATCCACTTTGCATGCTGTCCCCTCTCTCTACCCCTTTCATGACTATCACTATAAAGGCAAAAAATCTTAAATGTTGTAATGCTTCAAACTTTTGTACCTCCCATCTTCAAAATGTATCATGATTTTATCCCTTCTTCAGTGGTATCTGTGAACTTTCCGAGGTTCTTTGGCTACTCTCACATGACCTTTGAACCCTTGAAGAACTCTTTCCAGACCTTTCAGATCTCTTTCGAGTTCAAGGTAAAGCACCTTGTTTTTTAACCCCCAATGATTTTTGTCATTCAAAAAGGTGAAGAGTTTTAAACAGTTTCTCTGTGACACAGGCAGACTCTGAGGACGGCTTGTTGCTGTACTGTGGAGAGAACGAACACGGCCGCGGAGACTTTACCTCTTTGGCTCTGGTGCGAGGCAAGCTTCACTACAGGTGAAGAAAACAGAGACTCTCTTATGGGTTTACATACTCAAAGGTTTGGCTGGTAACAAAAGCAGCACACAGACATTTTTGTTGAATATTTCACTCGATGTAAGCACAATATGTCGTCAGTGAGGTGTTAGAACAAGCAGAAAGAGAATAAATATGTTATATTGTCTGGAAAAAAAATCTTAGTTCCCAATATTTGATCTGATTTCCTCTCAGGTTTAACTGTGGTACAGGAGCAGCCCAGATATTCAGTGAGAGTCGCGTTGTTATCGGTCAGTGGCACATGGTCACCGTCTTCAGAGACGGCATGAGCGGCTGGCTGCGTATGGACAACGACACCCCCGTATCTGGCCGCTCGCAGGTAACAAAAACACATAAAACTGATAAGATAACGGCTCGTATTTTGTACAGTTGACCAAACTCAAAGTGATTTTGAGTAATAAAGGTTCAAGCACACGTTGGTCTCTTCACTCTTCCAGGGCCAGTACAGTAAGATCACTTTCCGCTCGCCGCTGTATGTGGGTGGATCCCCGAGTGCTTATTGGCTGGTCAGGGCCACAGGGACAAATCGTGGCTTTCTTGGCTGCATTCAGAGTCTGACCATCAACAACAAGGCAACTGACATCAGACCTTGGCCTCTGGGCAGAGCTCTGAGTGGAGCTGATATAGGTGAGCATACAGAAGCATACAGCATACAAAATATGCTGCCAGCGGTATGTGGTCCTTACCCATGTTACCCATAATGCACCAGTTCTCTCAGATTTTGGTGCTCAGACAAGTAGTTTAGGAGCAGCTAAGCCACTGTAGAAGGCAACTATGAAAATGTACCATATAAAATAGCAAACCTTTCTGGATTTTGTAATGTATACTTTCTATAACGCAGCAGAATGCACATAACCATTTTTTTTTAATGTTATGGAGTAAGAATGTTACTAGAAATAATGAAAGCACTGAAACAGATATATATACGCTGAGTCGGCCTTAATCCCCTCATATCTCCTCTCCACAAGGTGAGTGCAGTGACAGCGCCTGTGACCTGGTCAGCTGCGCCAATGGCGCAGTCTGCTTTGCAAACCGTGCCGATGGCTTCATCTGTCTGTGCCAGCTCGGCTTCAGGGGAGCACTTTGTGAAGAGAGTAAGTCAACTCTCCTTCTTTTTGTCTCACGCCTACAAAAATAACTCACTCTTGTCTTTTTTACAGGAGTAAACGTTTCTTACCACCGTGAACGTAGAACGTAAAATCCCTTTTGTGGTTTATTTTTACTTAATGGTCTCAGATTGTCACCCAAACCTTTTAAGGTAATTACTGACCAGTTGAATGCAACATGAAGGGAATGAGGATCATTATGGGGCAGAGGGAGTGATTGCATGTCAGACCAGCTTTCACACAATGTAATCTTTCACTTTCTCTGTCCTCCCCCCATGTCCTTTATCTTCTCTTCTCATCAACGTCTTCCTCTTCCTCCTCTTCACTCTTAATCATCTTTATGCTCACATGTCCTCTTTCCCACTTGGCCCAAATCCTTCTTCTGTCATTCATTCCTGCTCTTTTTTCTCTTCATGGCTTCTCTCCCAACTCTTCAGCTTTCTCCCTGTCCTCGCCTCTCTTCAATGAGACCGTGTTATCGTACGCTGTCATCCCTTGGCCTCAGTCCTCTCAGAGCTATCTGTCCTTCATGGAGTTTGAGTTGACGTTTCGTCCGTTGATTTCCGACGGGACGCTGCTGTACAGTGATGACGCAGGCAGCGGAGACTTCCTGGCTATCAACCTCGTGGACGGATACATAGAGTTCAGATTTGACTGTGGCTCTGGAGGATCTACAATCAGGTGTTAAATAGATGCACTCTCATGCTATTTTCTGTCTCCTTAACTTTCTCAATTTGTAGTTTAACTAATTGGCCTATAATGTGTGTGATGATCTGTACTCTAGGAGTGATGAGAAGATCAGTCTGGACACATGGCATGAGCTGAGGGTGTCTCGCACAGCAAAGAGTGGTATCCTTCAGGTGGATAGTCAGAGGCCAATGGAAGGAATCGCTGAGGTATTTCGTTTTTCTGTGTTGCATATAGCTGCATTATAATGTTTTCATCTGTTCATTTGCAAAGATGTCACTTTAAACACATGTTAAACTCTCAGTTTGACATTGTCTTGCTATTATACCATCATGTTACCACATAGAACAAGACAAAATACAGTTTTTACAGGTTATGAAGACAAATCAGGGGAAAACTTTTACTATTCCTTCGTCCACATGAGGGCATGTATGTGATCCAAGAAACTCACAGATAAACGGTCTTCTTATTGTTCTATTTATTGCTGGCAAAAACAAATATGTTTCATCTTAAAGTTATCATCAGCATAATCCAATGAGCAGAAATGGCAATATAATATAATAATAAGAACAATATAAATACACAGGTGGGGTTCTTCATTTATTAATCTGTATGGTAGCCTTCATCACTGTTTTCATATGTTTCCGGTCTTGGGCAGTCACTTTTATATATTATCTTTCACCTTGAGATAGTCCTTGTTGTTTCTGACTGTTACGCTCATATCTCCTTCATCAGGAGTTGTATTGTCTGGGCGGCGTATTCACAAATGAATCCTATTATCCATTTATGTATTCTATTTCCTGATTGGTGCTTGAATTTCAACGGTGTATATAAATTGTCATTTCTGTTGTATGATTACTCTGATGATGGCCTCTAGCTGAAATACGAAAGACCCACGCTTTGTTTCTTTTGTCCATGCCACTGACATAATTAACTAATAATTAACTCAAATTCTGTTTGATTTACTCTTTAGGGAGCTTTCACTCAGATCAACTGCAGCTCACCTCTTTATATCGGCGGAGTACCAGAATATGATAAAACCAAGAGGACAGCAGGTGTGATAAAGCCCTTCACGGGCATTATTCAGAAGGTATGACCACATCTACAACTGTAACACTTGTACTTAAACTTTCTTTTTTTATTTGGCAATGCAAATAGTTTGTCATTCAAAATCCATCACACTGGTAGTGAGTAAACAATAAAACAATATATATTTAAGTCACAACACTTGGTTCTGTTGCAAAAAACATGATGCATATACCATCTTCAATGAAAAAACAATGTCTGATTTGTTTTATACCTTTTCTTGCCTCCTCGTCCTGCTCTTCGTCTTTGTCGGTTGCTTTTCTTTTTTACATCCACAGCTGATACTCAACGACTGCACCATCCCAATAACAACTGGCTCTGCTGGTGGAGTTAATGTAGCAAATTCAGCTCACCCATGTGTGGAAAGTCCCTGTGCCAATGGAGGGTCCTGCAGGCCAAAGTGGGACAGCTATGAATGTGACTGCCCTCTAGGGTATGATGGGAGGCACTGCCAGAAAGGTCAGTTGGTCGGCAGTCTGTTTACGGGACTGGCTATTTTCTTTTTCTTTTTTAGCACAGTAACATGTTTGGGGTCTTTTTTATTTACTACACAAACTATACATCCTGTGACTACAGGACAGTTATAAAATAAGTGCAGTGTTTTGTTGAGGTCAAACAAATGCCAGCACATCCTAAAGGTTGACAGGACACTGCACTGATGATACGTGTAAGAACTTCCAATTCACAGTTTGGTGTGTTGTGAGTAGAGAACGACAGACATAAAAAGGTATCAGATGATACATATAACTGAAATATCAATGTGTGGTTTACACACTGCAAAATATGTGTTTTGAGCTGTTGCAATGTGCTTTTGAGGACTAGGAGTAAATATAAATCTGTTTTGGCATGTCTGTCTGTCTTTAGTGGAATGAAACCCAAAGAACTAGACGTCACACTCAGTAAGACAAGGAACAGAAATTGCAATTAAACATTGTTTAAAAAAAGAAAATCTACTGTAAATAAATGACTGATGACAATGTTTTTGTTTGTGTGTAATATGTGGCTTTAACCATGTGGCATGATCTTTCCTCTTCTCAGGGATTAAATGTGGTTTCTGTAATCATGTAATTGCATAAAAAATTATATATTGGACAACCTAATCCCTTCAGCTCATCTATACCTTCTCTGTTTTTAATGCTTACACTGATCAGAGTGTGGGAATTACTGTTTGAACAGTAAGTTTTCTTTATTGGAATTCAAAAAGCAGATTTCTAGTTTAGCCGGATTCAGTAGATACATGCAGATGCTGCCACCTTGTGACGCTATGAAGTAAATACAATGTTTTCTCTGCCCAGCTGTGACTGAAGCCATTGAGATCCCGCAGTTCATTGGCCGAAGTTACCTGACATATGACAACAGAGATATCCTGAAAAGGTTGGTCGTGAAATGGGGTTTGTGATATGTTCAGATACAATTTCCCCCCTTAAAGTTTTTATGCTGTTTTAATAATGTTCGTTACTATCATGTCAAAAGTTGTAATCACGCTTGCAAGTAAATTTGTCATTATTTTTTAGGGCGTCTGGGTCGAGGACCAATCTTTTCATGCGTTTTAAGAGCACGGCCAAGGATGGCCTGCTGCTATGGCGAGGAGACAGTCCGATGAGACCCAACAGTGACTTCCTGTCTATGGGGCTTCAGGATGGTGCACTAATCTTCAGGTAAGTGTTTGCATAAAACGCTAGGAAAACTATAAAAACACCTGTGTAAGTGTATCTACTTATTCTCGCTGAAATATATTATTATAGAGAAATATTTTTAGTCGAAGTCCTGCTTACCACATGGTTGCACTTCCCTTTCATGTTGACAACACGGGCAAGCAGGAAAAGGTCAGATTTTAGCAAGAGAAGAACGTTTAGTGTAAGAAGAGGATGAGGATGATGGGGAGAGACGCTGATCCCACCGAACGGCAGGGAGAGCTAAGCACCTAGTAGAGCTAAAAAAAGACCTGGAGTCTGGGGCAGGACCATGACCTGGAAAAGAACCAGAATGTATCTGGACAGTACCATGCAAATGTGAACCCACTACACCCTTTTGAAACCAGTTAAACTCCTTGCATGTGTTTCCATGTTGTGGTAGTTATAACCTGGGCAGCGGTACGGCTAACATCGCTGTCAACGGGACCTTCACCGATGGAAAGTGGCACAGAGTCAAAGCTGTGAGGTAAGCTCTATAAAAAAAATCCTATCAAATAGACACTGCGGTAATCACAACATCTGTGTCACTTGGCAACTCAGACAGTAAAGCTGCACCAGTTGCTTTATTTGTCCACTTGGGGGCAGCAGAACAAGCTGACATATTATCTCCTTGTCGATTTGATATATGTATATGTAAACAAGTTAGCAAACAGTTACTTTTTTACACATCCAGCAGACACGGGCAGCATTAGTGTTTATGTAGAGTTGCGAGAGTCTTGAATCAATACAGTAAACAATGAGCTAAAATATACTAAAATGCTCCCTGCGGAAAACTGCAGAGTTGCGGGATTACTGATTGTTTTCCTCCCGATGATCAACCCCTTACACATATCACAAATACTGTATGTCATTTGATCCTCCGTTGATATACAAATATGGATTATTGCACTTTTTTGTAGAAGCAATGTGGTAACCTGCTGTCCTGTCCAGCACATTCAGAGACAAGTTAACTTTCAATCCATGTGGAAAATGGCAAACCCAAGGACGTCCTTTTAAGGATTTCAGATTTAGTTCCTTTTATTACATACTTAGGGGATGCAAAAAAGCAAAGGTGAAAGTGCCACCCCATTTGTCTACTGATACGTTTTCTCATTATCTGTTCAGGGATGGACAGTCAGGGAAGCTGACAGTGGATGACTATGGAGCAAAAACAGGCAGGTCACCTGGAAAGATGAGACAACTCAATATCAATGGACCGTTATATGTTGGTATGTGGTGCTTACCACTCACAATCCCATAAAGTGCTGTACATGTAGGCTACTGTATATTAATTAATCAGTGATTTTTACATCTGCATTTGTATGTTCTCAGGTGGCATGAAAGAGATAGCTCTTCACACAAACAGACAGTACATGGGAGGCTTGGTGGGCTGCGTGTCCCACTTCACACTCTCCACCGATTATCACTTGGCACTGGTGGAGGACGCTGCTGACGGCAAGAACATCAACACCTGCTCCAACTAACACATGGCGTAAACGCGTAAAAGTGCGCTTTCAGCAACATTTTCAGCTGGAGCGAACACCTTGACCGGCTGATTTGTCATCTTGAAACTGACTAAAACAATAACATATTGGCCTTCCTATTCAGGGCTGACGTGGTACAAAGTCAAAGTGCGAAAAGACTAACAACAAGGTTACTTTGACTCACAAGAAGATTAAAGAGGCTCCTGTGTGCAAAGTTTTCAAACCAACTTAAACCTGCCATGTTGTACGTTTTTATTGATGAATAGCTCTTTTGAAACATGGCAACTGCAAAATAAAAATAAATAACACCAGAGGCAAAGCACAAGTACTCTGTGAGCTTTAGCATAATCGGTAATGAAGGTCTTTGAAGGACAATTTTTTTTTGTTTTTATGGGATGATTCTAATCGTATGTTTATTTTTTTTCTACTGTAAATCCTTATTTGATTGCTGGAAGAACCAAGTAATCCGAGGGATCAGGAGTCATCACAAGTTTTTCATGATCCTGACCTAGAGCAGCTAGCAGAGATAAACGTCTTTGTAGAGGATTTAGTTTGTTGGCCCTAGAGGATTTGAGGATCTGTTGTTTTTGTTGCACTCGTATTATTGTTCGTGATGTTTTATCAGTCTGTAGACTACATTTATTTCTGTAAAGTCTAGTTTTGAAGGGTGAAGAGATGTGAGCTGCACACAACATTTATTTCTGTATACACTCTCTTTTTAGTTTACATGCTCCTTTGCTAGGAACTCTCAGATACTAGTCACATGAAAGCCTGATGTTGACGCGGGGAGGCAGCCGAAATCCTGGAGAAATTGTGCATGACTGTTAAATCATCTGACACAAACCACCGCCCTGTGGACGTCAGTCTTCAAGTTGAGCTTTTGTTGTCACACCAGAGGAAATGGATAATCTCTTATTCCAGCATTTGCGGTGCAAGATTGTCTAATTAGTTTCAATGCCTGAGCTGTACTACTTCAAATTAACGTTCTGCAGATGTTCCAGCTGTTGTGCATTTCTTCTAATTCATCTTGCTTAACTTAATTGTTGTTCCCCCCCCCCCCCCCCAAAAGAAGTGACGACAATGTCAAAATAAGATGAGGCACATACACCTTGGTTGTAAGTTTTAGCTCAGAACAAGTCCCGTAATAAATTGTCAGTTATTACACAAAGTTTACTTCTTGAATTTATTTTGAGGAGAGTGAAAGAAAGTCAGTGGTCGTGGCATTTCAACAAGTTTATCAAGTCTGAAAGGCATGTCAGATGAAAACCACCGTGTGAATGTGTAACGTGAATGAGCATGAGTGACATTGGTTTGAGCATCCACTGTACAAAATGTAGCACGTGTGTTGAAACTTGTTTGTCAAACAGCTGTTGACTGTAGGAAGATGTTGGTGCAGTGTCTGTGATGTCACCATATGTGTCTGAAGATCCATTTATGCTCGCTGACAACTATGTTCGTTAGTGATGCCAGATAATCCAGATTTCTGCAAAGGAACTGACCTGGGTAGAGCTGAAGCTGGACAAGCAGGAACCACCACGGCTGAGTGTGCTCATCCCAAAACTACTCAAGCCTCAACATGCCCCATAATAATCCCTCTAACATGAAAAGGAGTCATTTACAGGTGCGAGGAACTAGTGTCACCATTTGTTATATGATGTAAGATGATTATAGGAGAGTTTGAAAGTATACATTTACATTCCACGGTGAAACAAATTCATTAAGTGAGTTAACATTAGATTTGATTTGCGATCACACACATTTCAAAGGGTATCAGCCATGGACTTGACAAAACAGTTATAGAACTTTTTGCTTTCCCTAACCTTATTCAAATACTGTTGGTTGCTACACTTGCACTTCTTGTTGGTACTTGTGGGACATGTTGGGAACAACAACCTGTGAAAAACACACACACAGCAGTTCTGGATCTAAGAAAATGTTTTCTTTCGCATCATTTTGTACAGAACATTTTTAAACGACGGTCCACAAACAAACACACAGCAACACAATGTCCAGGAAAGGAATGGTCTGCACATCAAAAAGACACATTGAATTCCTGTATAAAAAAAAAAACGGCATTATTGCGCTTTGTCGAAGTCCTTTCAATCCCATGCAATGTTGCAAGATTGACATAACATTTCAGAACATTCTGGTTGTTTTATGGCATCCAGGTAGCTCCAACATTTTTCCATTGTGCTTCGAAAATAGGGCGGTTTGATACACTTTTATCAGCTGCAACACAAACCAGCTCAAAAGTATTCGGTCGAGTCTGTAACGTCTTACTGATCACTGTACAGTTATGGGTTTGACATAAAGAAGGACATTGTCTTGCTTAGATTCAGCACACACCTCCATCATGTTAATGTAACCATGTTACGGATTAAGATTATCCTTGTGATGTCAGCTGCTGACAGATAACCTACGTCGTCTTGGTACCTCTTACCACCTCATTTGCACATTGCTGGAGAACAGATGGCACATTTAATTGAGAACCGAGTGTCGCTCAGTGGAATTTTATTTTGAATTTTATTTGTTTGTGCGACCGCTGCTGTTCTTGTCCTGTCTTCTAAACACACGCAGGAACTCGTGTACACATACACACAAACACAGGGCACTCCAGGACATAAACTAGAGTTACAATAAACTCCACAGCGTTCACACTCAAATTAACTAATGAATCCAGCTGTTTCATATTGATGAAACCATTTAGTTATATTGAGGTCACCCACGTCTGATCACAGTCTAAGGTTATAGGTAATGTCTGAAAGCTTTAAACATGCCACATTTAATTCACTTGTTGTAATTTGGTTGTATCTAATTGTTCTGTATGTTCCCTGTGTATTAATGCTTTCAGAACAGTTACCTAACCTGCATCCCAACCCCAATCCATTTTCTCACTCAGAACGTTAATCTCGACTTGAATACCATAACAAGTCATGTTACATACGCCAGGAACACCATAACCTCATCCTGCTCTACTTACAGATAATGCCGCATTTAAAGGGTTGACCCACCCAAATGGCAGAAACACATATTTATGTTCAGGTTATGTCTAGTTTATGCTTTATGTCCAGGTTTTCAGCAATCAACGGTAAGCCTTTGAATGAACACACTGACTCTTGTAAAAGCAAGAGCTTTCGGAACACACTTACATTAATTACAAAAGCAGTTGAAATGAGCATCGTCATTGCAACAGCCTGATTAACAACAAACGTTCTCTGTGAGATAAATTAATACACTGGTCATGTGTGCAATGCAAGTGTTAACATTTAACGTGAAAGATTGGTTAGGATTTGAAAGCAGGCAACGAGTGACAAGAACTGGGCTGAAACAAAAAAATTGGAAACATATTTTGAATTCATAAGACACATTAAATTAGTACGAAAAAAAGCAAACTTGCATCTTCTGTTGGCTCCTGTTTCTCTGAGTAATTCAGAGTAATTCAGCGGGAGAGCCTCCAGGAGATGAATGGAAATAACAGTAGAAGTCATTTGACCTTTGTCTTTGTGCACACATTTGTCTTTGCTCACATAAGGAACATAAGGAACTGTGTTACCAAACAAGGTGATGTTCTGTTGGATCTCTATTCCCCGTGTTCTCTACACAGAATACACTGTTTTGTTTTGCCAAATAGGGATATGTGTTTTTCTGTGACTGAAAAAAGAACATAATGTACAATGACATGTAGCATTGGGAATGAATAACTCAGTAATCAGCTGGAACAAAACATTATCAGGCTAGAATATCAGACTCTGCTGCAACAGTCTGTATAAGCCATGATGCTTCTTATGAAAACTTTTCATTTTGAATGATAAATGATGAAAGAGTGCAGTTCATCCTCTCAGGGAGATGTAAATTTAAACAGGTGAAAGCCGGAGAGAACATGTCATGGTGCCTGGCTCTGTGTATATTAAAAGCACAGCCGGCTTTTTCCTCTTAGTGTCGGGTCACACCAGTAGTCCTTTTATGTGTAAAATCAATAATACATATGATCTACAGACACCAGAAAGGAAGTGTGAAATGTTGGGATGGAGGGACAGAACTTCACTTGTGTCTGTTTAACCACAAGTGAAGAGAGATTCTGTTCTTTTTTTACTTCTTTATTCTGGTTTTGTTATTAAAACTGGAAAAAAACAAAAGATTAGAAAGTTTTGAGGACACTCTGAAATACAAATGAGAGACTAATCCTTTAAGCCCAAAGATTACACATGTGCATGAATTTAGGAAAATTGTCTGTCTCTGATTCAGACTGAATCAGAGACTTGGGAGATATTTTATGACAAAAGAAAATAAAGAATAAATATACAATGGGTAAACTTTCAAAAGACAATTTTTACTGTGAGAGAAGCAAGTCTGTCTCACTATCATATGATACTAATTGCTCTTCAGGGTCTTCTCAGGTCACTCAGTGTTGCTTCTCGCCTGTTTCTAGTGTTTGCTGATATGAAGACAAGGTGGATAGTGTCTCCTCATACAGTGTTGAAAAAACACATCTATTCTTTGATGACATTGTTGAAATCCTTTTTTGTGAAAAATACATCTCCATGTTTTTTTCCAAAGTTGCTGTGTTTACAGTACAAAGTTCCTCCTTTGTGACAGTAGAGCTAAACTGTCATGTCAAAATGTTCTCTCTTATATCACGAATAATCCCTGAAAAAACACACTCGCACCTATTACTGTGACTGATTTTAGGTTTCATGAAAATGCTTTAAATAGGACTGTGGTGTAGTACATATTCATCATGTGATTTACTTAGAAAACGTTTTTTAACTTCCCTCAGCCATAATCATTTCTAAGAAAGAAATAAACGAATCAAAACATTTTGTTTCATAAGAGCACTCACGTGAAAAACACATTTCATGGTTGGAAAAGTGATTGCTGAAGAACATTATGAATAAAGACAAATGTTGTGGTTGTGTGACTCAGCAGCAGTATTTTGGCTCAATTCTGCGCTTCATTCTCAGCATCACAAACTGCTATTTTGCGTGCAGTGCGGCAGCTTCTAATTCAGCCTGATGGAGCGGTTGTTGCCTGGTTTCACTATGCTTCAGATCCTCTGTTTTGTTGGTGGCTATCCCAGTGGTGCGCCCACTGGTGCCTGTGAGGACATGCTGCCTCGCCATTCTGGGGTGCTGCCTCAGCCTTCACCAGCGCCTTACGCTCTTCTCACTAACACCAGGATGTTTCAGCCAGGCGAGGCCATTACAGGTAAGATGTTCAGGAGTACTTTTAGATATAAGAGTAAAAAACAACACAATGAATATTACAACTCATTAACAAACCAGTAGACAGGAAGCTGTCAAAATATATATATAATTTACCAAGTTTATGGGATTATAATTTAACAGTTGACAAGTGCTGATAGCAAGGAAACCTTATTATCTTTAATTTGAGCTTTGTTGTTTCTACTTGGATGCTCAGACTCGACCTCAAACTCACATCCTGACATCCTCTACTCTGTGTTCACTGTTATAATTATTTTGAGCCATTATATTAATGTTAAAGCTGCCATGAGACCACTGTTATGTTACTAAAATGAGGCAAAGTGAAAACAGTTTTCCTTGGACCTTTTCTGTGTACGTATGCATTTGTTTGTGAGGGACTAAGTGCTTACTTTTGACACCATTGCTGGTCTGCAAATAGTATTATTTTAGTGTATATATATTATTAATATGTATATCTTATTTATCTGTCATTTAGTTCGAAGGCTGTATTTTTATAAACCAAATGCAAATGTTAAGATAAGACTTGTCAAAAACATACAGTGCTGGCTCCAATAAGTGCTGTACTGCTGTGTGTTCCTGCAGTGGTTATCGCTGGACCAGAATACAGAGGTGTGCTTCTGGAGGCTCGGACAGATGGAAGCACTGATGCTCTGGGGAGCTGGCAAATCCCTCCTCCAGACACAAGGTTTCTTCAGGTGAGTCTTAAGGACCTACACTCCTAAAAAAAGGAACTCTACAAGGTGCTGTTACTCATTCCAACACCAACCTGAAGGGCAACACCACTGTATACAGCTGGATACCACCCAATTCTACAAGCCATATCTACTTCATGTAAAGCAAACTACTTTTTCTCCGCTCTTTTACAATCTCAAACGCATAAAGCAGCTTAAAAACCTCTGCTCTCTTACTCTGTTTTTTTTTTTTTTTTTTTTTAGGCCCACAGTAGCTCAGCAGCGCACAGTTTTCTGGATCAATGTGAAGTCTAACCCTCTGATCAGAGGTAGGTACAGCAGGGTGACAAATGAAATGTAAAATCACAGATTTCTGTTGTGATTTATTCCTCATCTGCTGCTGCAGGGACACCAGGTGGTCTCAGTCTGGCTACAGGTGCAAGTGCAAGAATGGCTGAAGAAAAACCTCTGCTTCTCCTTGTGATATGTTTGCTGTTGTTACAGGTGCTGGGGTGAACATCATGTGAAAAAAAAATGTTTCCTGCATTCTGTTAGACCCTGAATGATGCTGTCTATAAAAGAATCACAAAATCGATTTTCCATTTAAATCAAACATTTTGCAGACATTATGGCATATCAACTTGAATTTTGATGATTTGTTATCCAGATTTTGTACTAAACATGGAGCCTAACAACATTTGTGCACATGTATTTTACTGCGATATGGAGCATATGGTTACGATCACGCTGCAGATATAAGTAGCTCTGTCCATCTTGTCAATATCCATTCACTCGCCGCGGACATAAATGATAAATGTACCTTTACATTTACACTGCATCATGCAGTCTGGTCCATAGCTTTTATGGTATGTGTTCAGTCCTATTTAATACGTAACAAAACATGTGGCTATCTGCAAAGAGAAGAACAGGGGCAGCTTTACAGACCTGAGCTGCCATACATTTCAACGCTTTCAACAAAATATAAAACATTTTTAAGAGTAGGTTTCTAAGAGTACGTGTGAATATAAGAAGACAGTTCTGAGGACACCCTCTGGCTTTTGTGATATTTGATACTCTACCACAGTATATTGATCTTGTATTGATGATCAAGTTAATCCTTCACTTCTCATAATGAAAAAAAGTGCATCACATTAATTGCATTCCTTCACAGTGAGAGAGGTATTGGCAACGAGGGAAAGAGATGGCTTGATGGAGAGATCCAGAGTCCTACCGTAGTTGTTTGTTATTGGCTGAAATTCCATGTAACGGAGAGCGTGCTAGGGACTGCTTTTTCCACATTGTATGATCTATAACCTAGATTTCCAGTATGGTGGTGAACAAAAACCCAGGCAGATAATAAAGAGGCTTAAAGCATGCATTGCATGTGAGACTTAAAGCTCTAATACCATATCCATAATTTCCTGCTCTACTCCCATTTTTGTGCTTCACATGCTCCTCCTAATATCCGCGCCTGACACCAGAGCAGCAGGTGCACAGTCTACTTTTACTAAAGCATGTTTAGCTGTTAGAATGAATGAAGTGTTTTTATTCACAACCAGTTTAAAGCGACCACAGAAACAAAGCCCACAATCCATGTACAGCAAAACAAAAAACAGCAAGTTAATTTGTGTTGTCAAAGACTGACTCCCCTGTTAAAAATTAATAAGAGGATCTTGATCACAGAGACAATAACAATAACACTTTTTTCATCACAGAAATACATATGACGAAGTTTAAATGCAAAACTTCAGTTTGCACCTCATAGAAACTTTCATAGAACTTGGTGAGAAGTTAGGGCAGGGGCCAAGGAACATGTGATCACATGCCAAAAATGAATAGAGTGTATCTCTGCAATTACTATTTGAGTCATTTTAGCATCATAATAAATTAAATTATTAAATTGAATAAATATTAATACTTCTGCGGTGTAAGCATCAGTATATGTGTTATTGGATCAGAGTAAAGATGGAACAAGATTTAATTTCCACCCAACAAAACTGTGCACTTTTAGAGTGAACATCCATTTGGAATGATGCAGTTGTACCCTCTAACAAACTAAATCACAATATCTGAACATTACCTGTGCACAGACGGTAATAAAGTGGCGCAGGGCAAAGCTGGAGAGGTTTTAGTGGAGGCATGTTAAAGCTGAATCTTCAAATTGGCCATTTGGGCACATTTGATCATCTGTGCCACTTGAAATATTCTCAGGTAACTGTAAAACTCTTTTAATTTAATTTCACTACAGGTACTAATTCTATCTATATACAGCCTGTATTGTTTGTATTGTTTTTTTAAAATAAATAAATCAGACCTCTATACAAAGAAAACCATAACCCATTGATCTATTTGACCAGCTCTGTATTGAAAGCCAATGCCTTTAAGACGAGTGTAGCATCATGATAGATTCATCCACTGGATGGATACGTTGATCGTGTTTTCACATTGAAGGCTAAGGATATGCTGTTTGATGCCAGAGGAAGGTAGAGTGCAAATGAGGACAGGCGGCTGTAGTCAACTCAAAAGAAGTACGTTGCTACATATTGAACACACCCTTATCTGGTGTTTGTTGCAATGTATGCAACTCTCCCTGGTACCCGGGCCTCTCCGGTTCAAGAGGAAAGGGGAAATCGTGAGATAGACAACATCATTTTCCCATGAACTTCTGCCCTTTCTTGAGTGGGCTGAAGTTAATACATGCATTCAATCCCACTCGACAAACCTCCTGGTGCTCCGTAAAGTATCTGCAACTTATTTCCCTCTGTAGTGAAATATTGATCTCCAACTGACTTATGTGCCTGAGGACACAGTCCTGGTGACAGGGCCAGCACCACTCAATAATAATTAGTATATTTTCCACTGTGCGCCAAAAGCTAACTATAACAGGGGATTCATACCCAGGACTTAAGCACCAGCGCTACCAGTTTGTTCAATACTAATTGACTCATTGACATGTGGAATTCTGACCATGCATTGTGAATGCCACACCACTGATGTGTTTTTCCATCCAGACAAGGTCATTCATCCAGATGGTGTGGAGTGAAACAGAGGGGAAGCTACAGATAGTTGGAACTCTGAAGATGAGAGACATGGACTTATAACCTAATAAACCACAGTGGAGTATAATACATGAAAACACTTTGGAAATCTTTCACCAACACTACTTTCGAAACTAAGTTTTTGATTTGCGAGCAGGCAATTAAACTCAGTTTTCTGGCCAAAATGAGTTATTTTTAATTAGGATGCGTATCCATTTTGAAAGCATAGTCATTGAGTAAACAAGTATTACGAGTAGAGATTCGACTGTGGTGCTGTCAAGCAGAAAAACAATTGTGCTGAGTTGTCAAAAGTCAGGTCTGCAACAGGCTCTCTACTCTTTTAGTAGGCTCTCTACTCTAGCTCTTTTTCTTTTTTCTATGATTTGCTAAAAGACCTAAGAGGCTCCTGAAATATAAATTAATTCAAAATAAGGCCGAATAACATTTCTACTTAATCAATGAAATCTTTCAAAATAATTTCAAATCTACTTTTCAAGTAACATTTGAATGGAGCGGTCATCTTGTGCATAAGTGTTGGATGAGGAAGATGTCTTGGCTCTTTCATCTTCCTCTGATCCCTCTTTAACTCACGCTTGTTTGCACAGACTGTATTAACACGACAAGTGGCCTTGCAGTCACAGTCAGTGTAAGGCAAACCAACATCAAATTTGACCTGATTCATGTAATCAAAAGTGTATACTCCCTCGTCAAAATGATGACATTTGTATCAACATTTATAGCACTAGATGTCCTGGTGTGTATTTCCCTGCTGTGCTGACACAAACACAAACACAGTAACTGTGTTTAGGTCATCAAGGCTGGCAGAACCCAACAACAGTATTCCCTGAAAACATCTGCACGTGTGGGCTGTGGGAATGTGATGTAGTGCACAAAAACATATACGCAAGTACACGTGCATGCATGTATGGACAGACGCACACATATATGACAAAGACTTACATGTAGAGTATATCACATAAGTTCTTATTACAAGCAGATCAAACACTGATCCACATGCATGCACAGTGCACAGATTAAGGCTATCCCTTGCTGTAGGGGCTTAGTTGACATCTCTGTCTAAGCTCTGCATTCTTCACCTCCCTCTATTCCCTTCATCTCCTTTACAACATGTCCAGCACCATAAAAAGCATGCTTCCATCCGATGTCATGTCGGCAGTCCTAAGAATATCATTGAGATAACGGCTGAATTAAATGCCCGTTTGCTCTTCCGAAATGGATCCTGATGATATTAACACCACTATTAATGAAATTCTTCTTAGTGTATTGTATTCTTTGTATGCGCCCTTTCTAAAATCAAAAAATATTTAAAAAAACAATCCGTATTTAATATAGGCTGATGGTTTCACCACAATACAACACACAGAGTGAACAAACTAGTATTAGATGTTACTGATTATCTTGTTTTTCCCCCAATTGTACAATCATATTGGCAGATTTAGATAAAACCTTTGAACGTACTCATTCTATTTAAGACTTCCCTAAAGCTAGCCCTTCTGCACATTAATAACCTGTATCTACAGCTAAAGGGAAGGGATGACATGTATGTGAGAAGTGTGTGTATGTTCTGGATCATGATGCGTGCCTTATGACTCAGAGCTGTGGTGAACACGTTGGGAATGGGAAGATTCCAATGAGTGATCTTAAAAAGTCTGTACGTGTTGGTGACTGCGAGCACAATGATGTGCACAATGATGTCGCCGCAGAGCGTGCGATATTTGGACGAGAGGACACGCGTGAGGTTTCACAGACTGGTCAGCTTGTTAATTGAATGGCTGTACTGGATTGCATACTGGTAGCAATCAATAGACATGAAAGGTGATATATATGCATCGTAGTGTGCGTGTTTACAAAGTCTGAGTTGGCAGTATTAAATGGCTGTTAATACTGGTAGAGTTAGAGAACATGATGTCTGTTATGTAAGGACCTCGTAGTTAAAGAGTTAGAGCTCAGGGCTGGGCTGTATTACATGACGGATGGGGAGGGGAGAGAGAGAGAGAGAGAGAGAGAGAGAGAGAGAGAGAGAGAGAGAGGTGAGGATGGCAGTATGTTTGAGGAGAAGAGAGAGTATGACAAGGGGGTAGGGCTGAGAGGGCAACACAGAGCAACATGGGACAGCGAGAGAGACACACATAGAGAGAGATGAGCGGATAGAAGTCGCCATTTGGCAAGATAATCAGAGACAGGCCTCTGATTCAAAGCTTGGTGCACAGCTGGTGTGATGGGTGAGGAGGCTGCAGGCTGACACTGAGTGGATGGACAGCGGCTATGTGCAACGAGTGGGGGATTTTAATATACTGGATGTTTATTATCCGTTACTCAAGTATCAAACAGGACACATTAAGTGGAGGACATGTTGTTAAACTGCAGACCAGAGTGGAGTAACAGACTGGATGTTGATTTGGTGCATTTGGAGGTAACTAACGACTGCACGGCTGTGGACGTCGTCTAGCATCTAACACTGCTGGACAAAGAAGTAAAAGAGGAACGTTTGTTTTTCACTTTTTTATTATTTTCTGAATGATATAACATTAACTCTTGATAACATTTGGAATTATAAAAAATATATAACTTTGTACAGATCACCCTTATTAGTCTTCCAGCTTTTACTCCAGAAGTAAACCTATGGACTTTACAAAGTGGAGATCACCTTCTCCTCCATATTCATTACAGAGTACCGCATGGATGGTCTACGAAGAACAAGGGCTTTCCTCAGTGAAGGTAATCTTGATCAATCGAGACCTTAATGTAGCACGGTCTAAAGAAGATACTGCACATCTCCCCTTGCATCTCTTCTACAAATGATACTACAATGGAGCCAAGACACGAGCAAGGCAAAGTTTACAAAGTTCTAAACCCACTGCACCCTGCCAGGTTGGCAGTCCTGATGAGGTGTTTGAACCATGTGGTCCACTGAGAGCATGGAGCCAGAGAACGCCCACACCCAGAGAAGCTTCTTCAACAAGGTGGATGTGCCTGACCATGCTCACTACATCGTTGCCTCGTTTGTCTTTGTCATCGGGACGCTGGGCATCACTGGCAACGCCCTGGTTATGTTCGCCGTCTATAGGTGGGTGTGTGCAAGGGATTTGGTTTTTTTGATTTACATTTTTGAGTCATCGGTAAGAGAACAGGCTCCTCTTACCGTCTTTAATGTTGGTCTCTCTTTATTAATCAGATCCTTGAGGAGATGTTATAATCACTCAGAGATGTGATGGTCTCCCAGAGAGAAGGACAGAGGGACTGGGTTGTGTGGATGTGTAAGTGGGAGGGGTTTGATTGATTTAGGAGGCAGATGCATCTTAATTTAAAGTTGAGTGTTGATTGCTGTCTTTAATTCACTGCAGAGTAAGGGTCAGTATTTTCCATGTCTTTTACTCTCTAGAGGATCAAAGGGGGCGATTAGCATTGAAATAATCCCTGCATCTTAGTGTTCTGGTCAAAGCATCACCTTTAGTAGAATGAGGACTTCATCAGAGTAAATTGGTCCTGTATCCTTGAGAAATACCGTGGAGAATTGTGCTCTTACCCAAATGGAATTATTTGTATGTAGTGTAAAATGTGTCTTTACATTGGTATCACTGGTTTCTTTTTAAGTTCGTCTGAAATGTGTCTGTTTTTTTTTGGGGGGGGGGGGGGGGGGGTTTACCGCCATAAATCAAATTTACAATTCAGTTCAAATCATTTGCGAAATTCACACAGTCCATTTAAAGTCACAAAGTGTGACTCTGAAATGGAAGTCAAGAGGATAAATGTGCGTTATTTGTTGTATAATTTGGACTGCCGTTGACCTCTTATTGTGTTACTTACATTAACGGTTTCACAGAAACTGGGTCAGAGACAGAAAGTGCGTGTGTGTGTGTATGTGTGGCCTGGGGCTTTTTTATTTCATCTGTCCATTACCGTGGATAGATTAGATGGGTTCTTCATTGTGTTGTGCTGATAATGTGTTTACTGATTCACAAATGCACATGATGTTATGAGTTCCAAGTAAATTCATTCACACACGAACACACACGAACACGCACACACACAGTGAGAGAGAGGGGGAGGGAGATCATGGTCTCTCAAGTGAGATGTCACCCGATATGATGATTTTCCAGGAATGAAAATGAGTGCCATATAGGCATTCACACGCACAGACTCATGGTCACACAAACAAACACTAGCAGTGATATAAAAACACACAAACATTTTAATACACATACAGATGTTCAAGACACTCAAAGGATTACCTCACCTGATTGTTTTTGCCGTTCGATCAGAGAGCAGCCACTTTTAATTCAGCAGATGTAGAAACAGAGATTAATTGATGAAGAGCTGTGGAGGCAGACAGCAGGTCAATGTGCTGCTCAGTCAAGCTGCTGTGAATGACGGTTTATTGAGTTACGCATTCAAACAAGATACATGACACGGCAACTGACCCTTTTCCTTCCCTTACTAAAGAAAGCATGACTGACAGACATTTGCTACAACACACAACCAAGGGAGAAGCTGACTGATTCCTGAGCACAGCTCTTCAAAGTCTCTCTAACTAAAGGAAACAAGCCTAAGAACATGCATATGAAAGTCTTTTTTACAGTATATAAATATTTATTGGTTGCATATAATATGAAAATTACTCACCTACCCCTAATTAATAAAAATGTATATAATATCACAAACAACATCAAATCCTTGTCAGTATACTTACCTGCTCTGCTGCTATACACATAAACACAACAACTAAATAACTAACTCAACTCAACTAAATAAAAAGCTCATAGGTTGACCCAAGTGAATGAAGGGCAAAACATTTGTATATTGTCACCATTGGCAATAAAACTTTCTATCCTTTACACCCTCTGTGTGTGTGTGTGTGTGTGTGTGTGTGTGTGTGTGTGTGTGTGTGTGTGTAGTAACAAGAAACTCCGTAACCTGCCCAACTACTTCATCATGAACCTGGCGGTCAGTGACTTCCTCATGGCTTTCACACAGTCCCCCATCTTCTTCATCAACTGTCTCTACAAGGAATGGGCATTTGGAGAGATGGGTAACATGCACTCTTCTTTGTTTTGCAATCAATTTAAGATTGTACATTTATCAAGAGGACATAACATGAAACAGTATTTTGTATGTGTTCCTTCTCTGCAGGCTGTAAGATGTATGCGTTCTGCGGCGCCTTGTTTGGCATCACCTCCATGATAAACCTCCTGGCCATCTCTATCGACCGTTACCTGGTTATCACCAAGCCTCTGCAGACTATTCACTGGGGCTCCAAACGGAGAACCACCCTGGCCATCCTCATGGTCTGGCTTTACTCCTTGGCTTGGAGTCTGGCTCCTCTTGTTGGCTGGAGTGAGTTTTGTCTCCTTTACTTTGCCACAGAGCTGAAGCTCATTAATACAGTATACGTGCTGTGTGAGAGTCTAACAGAAACAGGCAAGATGACCTGTGTAACCAATCCACCTGCAGTTACTCACGTCACTGTGATCTTAATCTACTGTGCCACGAACATTATACATCAAAACAAAACCAAAGTCTGAAGTCAAACGAAACACAGAAGCATTGATGTTTTCTCCTGATATCTTACTTCCTGTGGTTTCATTTCACCCCTGTAGGCTCCTATATCCCAGAGGGCCTGATGACATCGTGTACATGGGATTATGTCACGTACACATTGGCCAATAGGAGCTACACGATGATGCTGTGCTGTTTTGTTTTCTTCATCCCACTGGGAATCATCTTGTACTGCTATCTCTTTATGTTTCTGGCGATACGGAAGACTACCAGGTATTGCAACTCTTATATCAGAGAGTATGTGAACATTATGTGGGTTTTGCTTGTGGACTGCAGGTGGAGATAAAGGCAATGAATATGAGTATGGACAAAATATCACTGTCGAATAATCCACAATGATAATCCTCCCAACAGGGAGGTAGAGCATCTGGGGACTCAGGTGAGGAAATCCACTCTGATCAAGCAGAAGTCCATGAAGAGTGAGTGGAAGTTGGCAAAGATCGCCTTTGTCGTCATCGTGGTTTATGTCCTCTCCTGGTCACCGTACGCCTGTGTCACACTGATTTCCTGGGCCGGGTAAGACTTCTTTCATAAATGAGATTTTTTTTCTGCTGCAATGGTTTTAGTGTGCTTGTACATTTCTAGATACTTTATCTTGTACATGTCAGCGTTCTCTGAGGATTCCAACCATTTACTTTTTAATGCATTGAAGGGCAGAGTGCCTGAGTCCACCAGTGGCACTGTGTGTAGTGTGCTCCGCGTGTTAACATGCTAAACATGTTGCTCAATAAGTTGTACATGAAGAAGCTGTTGTGGAGTGACTATGGCAGCACATGTAGTTGGGTTTACAACCCAAGTTATAAAGCTTAAACAGACATGAGTTTACGGTCTAAACCGCTAGTTTCTAGCAATTTGGGTAAAAATCCCTCCAAAATGGTGTCGAATGTGTCATTATGTAATGTTGTGTCAGCTGGAGGCCAAGTACCCTGGATGAGTGACATACGGTGAAGTTGCTCATAAATCCTGTGCTTATCCAACCCATCACAATATTCACTAAACCACGACTCTCGGGACAAACAGAAGGATGAAGTGTAATTTGAAATCTTTCCCCTGCTCATTCACAGGGGAAAGGTAGCCATAGACACACACACACTCACACACACACAAACACACATATCAGATGGACTGAACCACCCCTCAATGGCAGCTGGCACATTTTGGTTAATCCCTGATCCAGTATCCCCCTCTCTTATGATACCAGATATAGGAAGAAGAAGGGAACTTGAAGTTGTGGTGTTGCCACACCAGTTTTTTTCTAACTCCTGCTGTTCTGTCTCATTCAGTCATGCCAACATCCTGTCGCCCTACTCCAAGGCTGTCCCTGCTATCATAGCAAAAGCCTCTGCCATCTACAATCCTTTCATCTACGCTATCATACACAACAAATACAGGTAAATGATGAATCCGAGTCATGTTTCCTGTTTTACCTTCACTCTTTATCTTATTGCGCAGATCTTGTTTTGGAAGTCGTAGTTCATCATATCCATCTTTAAAAGCAAAACGAAACAAATTGTTTGTCTGTATTTTATTAGGATGACTCTGGCAGACAAGTTTCCCTGCCTGAGGTTTCTGTCTCCCACTCGTCGAAAGGAATGCATCTCCTCCTCCATCAGTGAGTCCTCTTACAGGGACTCCATCATTAGCAGGCAGTCTACAGCATCAAGGACTCACTTTATAACAGCCTGCTCTGACATGGTAAACCTTTTTTTCTTACCTGTATTTTGTTGTTCTATAAGATCCACTTTTTCTTTATTTTTCCATTAAAAAAATTATATTTTTCACTGCAGGTTAATGTTTAAATGTTTCTTGACACATTTTGAGTTTTACTCATGTTCATGTTCATGTTTTGAGTTGAAGTTAAATTGCATGCTCTATGCATTTGAGGGGAATTACTCTTGTATTATTTTGTTTCAGTTTAGTTCAGTTCTGCTCTCATTAACGCTGCTCTGTCCCGCAGGTGTTAAAGGATGTAGAGATGGAGCCTTTGGGAAGGAAGTCAGGGGATTCCTTCAGAAGCATACCATCATACAGACAGTCTTCCAGAGGCAGGTCCTATAAGAAACAATTAGAGCGGAAGAACCAAGCAACGGAGAAGGTGAGAAACACTATGTGTAAAAACTGTGATTTCAGCTTCAATTTGCTTTGGGTTGTTGAGAAAACAGTTTTTTTTTCCCTTCACATTGCCAGCACCCGTCTACCATGAGGGAACCATCTAACACCTGTGAGCATGAACTGGTTTCCAGCTCTCTCACCGTCGCCTCTCTCCCCTTACTGGTTCTTACAAGGAGGCGCAGTCAGAGTCTGACCGATGACATTTCAGATGCTGGGGAGAAGAAAGGCTGCGTCAGCGATCTCAACAAGAGCGACTCTTTTGATTCCCTGAATTTTGGAAAAGCCTCATTCACTGATCCCAGCTCGCCTCAGGGTGTCCCCCGCATTATCGTCATCAGTCCCACATCTGAAAGCAGCCTCATCGATCATGGCAGTGTCTGCTTAGAGGACAGTGTTGAAGCCATGGAGAACAATGTTTTTGTCATCCAAAACTTCTCATCGGAAGTCTTTGCGGCTGTGGAGCTGCTCCCATGACCAGCTGGATTTGGTTGGACAGTAATTACCCTTGTACTTTTTGTTATAATTTGTCACCACAGAACACAACTTAGAGGCCCAGATTTGTTTCGCATGTGGACAAAGTATTTCTCCACCAAAAGGAATCATGTGTACCACGCTGTTGCTTGGATAACTGGAGAAAGGTTTGTATGCAAAATTAAACAATATGACCTGGCTCTGGTATGCAGTGTGCATTTGTGTGTTTGTCAGACTTTGGCAGGGAATGGTGCGCCCTTTCCCTGTTTGATTTCCACAAAAAGGACAAGCGTAACAACATATGTTCGCGTGTTTGGGGTCCAAGCCTGACAAACCATATTCTTAGTTTAGCTGTATGAAACAGTGATGTCAAGTTCTAAGCTGAAATGTTTAGTACATTTTTAGACATACTTCATGTATTATCTGCTGCAGACTGATAAGAGAGGACATCTATAGCCACCTTAAGGGGAAAAGGAGACAATGTAATCCCAAAAAGATTTCTGTTCTTTCTGAGTCTGACTCATATCACACAAAAATGGCTAAAATAACTTGAAGGAAAGAGAGCACAGCAGGAACTTAAAGTGGTGAGGATGTTTTTATAGAATAAGTATTCAAGTCTTGTCTCGTGGTAGTAGTTCCTTCGGGCAGCGTGGACCTCTCAAACTTTTCTTTGGCAGGGAGACGGTGGTATAATGAACAGTTGAGTTATTGATGTGAATGCTGGTCAAAAGACTCAGGCAGGGTCAAATGTGTCTCGTGCAACCACACACTGTTAACATTTTCCTCGTGATTACTTTGATATGTCTTGCTCTGTGTGGACACAGTGCTCTATAACAAATGCTCCACTGTTTCCTTACACTATTCATATTCATATAAAAACTTTAACTGAACTATGTTTGTTACTTGTGAATGCTACAGTGTTGTTGCCAGAGATCTGAGTGAGTGTGCGATTCAAAATCACAGGATAGAAAGGTAGAACTAGTAATGTAGATTTATGTACAGTACACATATGACCAAAGATGTTTGCTGAATTAATATTGTTATTATTGGATGGTACATTTATTACATGTTTTAAAAATCCCTTTTTTTTAGACATAACAGAATCCCTCCAGGGAATGAATGGCATCAACTCTTGCTCTTAACTGGTTGATTATTCCTGTAATTAGTGTAATCCTTCCAGCAAGACTAATTAGCAGCACACAGCAGCAATTACTGCAAGTTCAAAAATTAGCTCTTGATTCACAACTGTTGTAAACATTTGGTGTAATGTCTGTATCATCTGCATTTTAACATTTGATACTTGTGCATCTGTTGGTTTTATACCTACAAACATGATGGGGCAACGAAGGTGAGGGAATGTTGGGGTAGCACTTTTTTCATGTTTGTTCATGTCATGATTAAACACTCTGAATCCACCTTTTGTCACATTTTCATCACTCTGAGAGGAGCACACATGATTACACTTGTATTTCACTGATTGCAAATCCACGGATTACGTTCAATGAGAACACTTGAGGCGAGTGTTCTTTTTTTCTCCAATATCTACATGGCCAAGGTCACTTACGTAATTACTCTGATATCATACCACATAATGTTTATTACTTTTGTTAATTTGATATAGCCCCCCTAAAATGTTCTTCAGCCCCCCCAAATAATTTGGCATTTTTGGCTTAAAAAAAAAAAAAGAAAAAAAACCTTTTTTTTAATTTTTATTTTGGTGATGTCATTAAATTAAACTATTGTTTCTCACATGGACAAGTTATTTATAACTCTAACATGCTACATATGTGCGTGCGTTCTGGTTTGTATGTTTTGTCACCCTTCAAATTACAATCCTGCTCATAATAAAACAAGTAAATAACTCAAAAGTTGACACTGTCAGGTCCATTCTCCATCCATTGTGTGCGGCCCCTTTAAGAATTAGGATTTGGGAGTGACGCGGACATGAAAGCTAGTTTATCCGTCTTTCCTTTACAAGCAGGACAATTATTTCTCTCTCTTTATTTGAGAAAAGTTCATATTTGTGTTGTCAAATTTCACTATGACCCTGAAATTCTGTCTCTTGTGTTATCATATACTGAATGCAAGCAAAACTACAGAGCAAAATCACACTCTTTCTGATCGAACCAATCTATGAACTGTCTGAAACAATAGCTATCCGCGGCCCCAAATGGGCCCCAACAAAAAATTGCCGCGCGCTTCACGCACCAACATACCACTCCCCTTGGGGCTAAGCCCCCCTTTTCTTTGAATCCTAGAAACGCCCCTGACCACCTTCCTGTGCTCACTGTATACAAATACACTATTGGGCAGATGGTTGATGCCTCAGGGCCTTTGGAGTGAACCAAGAGGAACAGTGTCTCTTCTACAGAGCCTTGTCTGTCTGGATTGTATGTGTATGTCACTGTACATTAAAAACCAAAACTCCAGTCCGCACAACTTCTTTGCTGAACAAATTAGATCATACAAATACTGTATGCACGCTTTCCTACATGTGCATATTAACATACTATGACAAAGGGATGTTTGATTTTTTTACTATTCATATACCTTATCCAAAAAATACCTCTGTTTAAATGCATTTTTGGCAATTAACTGACTTTATTTTGAATATTTCTTATTAAACGACACGTCTGACTGTAACGTCTGACTGTGTGCCTCTTGTGTATATTTTTCATCATGCTGCCTCCCCGTCCCTCCCTTCAGCTCTCTTTCCACTAGCCCAGACCTGAACTCTCCAGACTTGCCTTTCTTCATCCATCCACCAGATGCCATCAGACTTTTTCACTAGTCTCAGTCACATGACGCTTACATCCACTTGTTCACCTGTTCCTCATTCCCCAATTATTCCCACAGTATTTATACCAGCCCATCTCCAGTTTGCTCTCTGACTCTGAGCGCAGTCGCACTGTACAATGCAATCTGGAACCTGAATCCTTTTTGGGTACCTCTCCTGCCCTGTTCACCGAGGATTTTCTGTTACTTCTGTTTGGACTTGCCATCAGCACCAGTAAGCTTTGTGTCCCTTTCAATAAATCATTGAACTTATCCTGTCTGCCTGTCGGTACCCGGGTCCTTTCCTTGCAGCCTCGTAATCACCTACCTGACAAAGATCATCATATGTTTAAAGCGTCTAAAACCTCAACCTCTTATGAGCTTAGAAACAAAACTGCCCTGTTTTCAGCTTTGAGACGAGGCATTTTCATTGCAATTATCTTAAGTAGGAGAAATCCAAAAAGTAACACAAACTCAACAAATTACATGGATTTTACTGCACAGGAAGGTTCATTTAAAAAGTTAACTGTAGCAGGCAGGCAAATGTGGAGTGAGAAGCACAATATTTGTGTGCGGGAGTATGGTTACTTTAAATGTAATGGCAGCAAATGGCCACTAGAGGGAGATGGTGAATCATATAACTTATATCCAAAGGAAAGTCAAAGAAAATAGCAAAAAATGTCACAATAGCCCACAGTTGTGTAGTAGGTACTGTGTGTTTCTCATTAAATATGCACCTGACACCGCATTCATTCCTATTTGGATCAGAGTTTAAAATGTTTTAGGCTTATTGCATGAAAAATCGCAGCTGGTGTTTGTGAGACTGAAGACGATGGATGAAGCAAGGCTGCCATCCAGTCAAACAATGCGATCCTCTCGGTGCTTTTCTGTCCTTAAGCACAACAACTTTATGACAGACACATGTGCATTTGTGTGTGCGTGTCTGTGTCTGAGTGAGGGAGAGCGAGATTACATCACCATGCAGGGAAGCGTACCCTTGCAGTGAAACCAAGGCTGCGTCCAACTGAAACTGGAGATGCATAATAACCAGTTAACAGGCGGACGCTGCTCTGCCTTTATGTGGACGGATGCGGCCACTTTAATTACAACAAGCCCATCATGCCGGTGCAGGGTGATGCTGTATTTGACCGATATTATCCTGCGAGGAAATCACAGGAAATACATTAATTTAAAAATTGATAAAGTTATTGTGTCTACAGTTTCTTTAAAACGGACATTAACACGGTCACAATGTGTCACTTGATTAAAAGATTTTCTGTTGAGTGTTTTTCCCTCCCCCATAATATGTACAGATACAGAAACCTTTGCACTTAGGAGAAATTAATGTCGCGAACGTGTTGAACCAACTCTGGGGCTGAGTGCGTGATGGCGTTGCTTCATTACTGACGGACCTATCACACAAAGAGCTCAATAAGTGGCGGCGGATCTCTAATAAGCTGTATATTGTCCCAGGACACCGGAGAGTGATAGTAGCACACAGGAGCAGGAGCGAGACACCGCACAACGACACGGTGAGTAAACACCTGCTCAACTCACGGGGAATGCTCTTTCTGCCTTCTGTACTTTATTCAGTGGTCTTTTCCTTGGTGTGTTTTATTTTTGTTTTTTTTACGCAGGGCTATCACGCTTTGGATGGTATTGTAATTGGTTTGTAAATGTCAGTGCAAAAAGAAATAGATTGACTGGAAGAGCTATAGGTTGTTTCTTCTAGAAGCCATAAACCCTGATTTTTGGATTTCAAGAGGCAATCACTGTCATCCAGTCCTGGTGGTGTTAGTGGTTTAAAAAAATACACTGATACCTACCATAACAATTGTTATGGTAGGTATCAGTGTATTCTTTTAAAAACTGCTGTTACACATATTTGATTTGTGATGCTGGAAAGAAATCAGAGTAAATCTTGAGGTAACCTCATTGCAAAGAGAGTGAAATACAGCAGAAAGAAGTAACAGCGGAAGATATAGTGTATTGACATAGACAGAAAGAGGAACAGAGGTGTAGGAAGTGTGTGTGGGGGGCAGGGAAGTATTGATGTTGGCTCCTGCTTTAGTTTGTGCTGAATGGAGCAGATGCTTTGACCTCCCCTTGAGACTCTGCAAATACTAAAGCTCTGCCTCTGGTCAGCTGATATATGGGTAGGTAGCAATGACAAGTACACACACATACATACATACATACACACACAAACACACACACACACACACACACACACTCTACAGCACTTGATTAAACATAGGTTGAGCTTCAGTTTAATTGTGATTCATTTGTCTTTCATCAATTATTTACTACCACTTTCTTTTCTTCTCTCCATCATTCTGTGATCTTTGCTGTCCTTCACCTTTTTCTCTTTACGCCCTGCGTTCATTTCTTCCCTCGGTTTCCGCGGTCACAACAGAACAACTCTGCTAGAGAGGAAGGTAGTAAAGCATGGGAAATGCACAGAAGTTATTCCACCAAAATATTGTGTGTGTTTCTTTGTCTTATTTATGTTTATGGGTTTATGGGGGGAAATTTATGCAAAGTGTCAGGAAGTGCACCAGCCATGCATAAGTCATTATCCACTAAAGCCAGTGACATGACACTGAAGCCTTTGTGATGGCTGCAGTCTGATGAAGGCACAACATGAAAAGTTATGACATACGGTTAAAGTTTAAAGACTGTCAACAATATCGCATGCACACAACAATATAGAACTTGCCATTTTTTATGCAGGAAATGATAACATGGACCAATCATACCACAATTGTGGAAAGCTAAAGCAACTATACTGCCAAAATTTCCAAAACGATTAATAATTAATTTTTTGTTCTCCAAGATGTTCCTGGAACTGGCTAACCACTCTGCACAGTTTGTTTTAATTCTTCCAGCTGCAAGTAGCTGCTCCATTTTCGTTATGCATTGCACAGTGGGGAAAACATGTCTATCAACACTGGACTGAAAACCTTAGCAGCAGCCCATGGTGCCATCTTTCCGTAACTTAAGCATGTTTGTCATTTTTCCAATCTCAACCCAGGACTGAAGCTTCCCTCCTGTTGGGCTGCTGGCAGCCTGGACTATAGCAGAGGAGGTTGTCCAAGGGTCTGGTTCAAAAATAGTTCAGCCAAATTCACTAACAGTCTCACCGGAGCTGAGAGCGCCAAAACAGAGAACAGAAATCAATTGAGTGACACAATGTTTACTGCAGGTCTTGACTTGAGTCATTGACTTTTAGAGGGCAGCCCTACTGTCAACACCCTACAAGCTCACAACACTAATAGACATAGGTGGACAGATAGTGTACTGCAGTGTGGGACTGGGACCTGCAAGTGTTTGTTGACATTGTTTGCCACAACTCACAGTTTCATGGTTTGAGCCTGACCAGTGGTGGGCTGTGATCAATGTAAAGTTTGTCCTCAGTCTGGTGTGAAATTAAATCTCAAAGTTCATCCTCCGGGGAGCATGAATGTGGTCAGTAAAGTTCATGACAACCTGCTCATTTGATTCGGAAATGTATGCCTGAGGGTGCTGCTACAAAAAAAAAGGAGCGCTCAGTGACTCGAGTGTTTATCTGCTTTCAAATAGTAGGTGGGAGGAACGACTAAGAATAGCTGAGCTTAACTAGCGGATGGTCTCTGTGACATTTGTGTACTGCATGTATCAGAGGGAACTTGGCATTTGGCCTCCCTTTGACTGACCCAGACTTGACTCACACATTAAGCAGTTGTGTGTGTGCTCATGTCTCTGTGCAGCTGAAGTCAGATTTCTTTCAGTTTATCTCTCTGAGGATGAACAATTGTTTGTTGTGGGCTGGTGGGCTTGTAGGCAAGGAGGAATATTTTCCACTGTGAAAGTTATAAATGGTGAGTGAGGTCAGACAGGAGATACAGGACAGTAAGCCCATCTCTGGATTCCAGACAGGCCTTCAGTAGTATTATTATATAGTACACTCAATTATGGAGAGATAGTTGTATCTTGGATGCATCAAATCAAGACCAAATTATATTTTGGGATTGTTCATGGATTGGTTTGGCAGTGAATTCAACTATATCCCGAACTGAAACCTTGGAAAGACGAGGCTGCTGCCTTGACTCTGTACCCCTAACTGTGCGGTATTTACAGAGATGGGTTGTGGGATTAGTTAGGCTTATATCAGTCTGGAGGGGTCAGACTGATCAGATGGCATGGAAGACAAATACTCTCCCTAATATAAACAACCTTACACATGTTTGTTTGTGTGAAAGTAAGGTTTGTACACAGAATAATACACATGATTATGATGTTTGTTTTGTTCTTCTGTAATGTCTGTGAGTCCTCTCACTGTTGGTTATTTAGGTCTGGCATGCTCCACATTTCCTCCAAGTTCATCCGTCTAACTGGAGGAGACAGAAAAACAGCACACTATACAAACATGCCTTAGGGTCTTCTAAAGCCAGTTATTTATATTAGTGTATGTTTGCTTTGTCATCTTGCAAGGCAGAATCACACTGCAAAAATGCAAATTCTTACAAATGACATTTGTCTAATTATTAGTCAAAATATCTCACCTAATATGAGACATAATCACCTAACGAGTAACATTTCTGTGAGATATATAGGGACTTGTTTTTAGACAATGTAATATCTTAAGTGATTCTACTTTTGAGCATTACAGGCTTATTACAACACTTCCTAATACTGGTGAAATATAGCTTGAAACAAGTTTTTCTAGCAAATTTATAGATCTCTTTTTATTTTAAAAGGCCTAAATATGACATCGTATTTCAAGAAATCTTACCGAATTTGAATTTCGTTCCATTGGTAGATTATATTGCAAAAACACCTGTTATTTATTAGTACATTTTAAACTGTAGTATGCGAGATGGGTTACAGCATAATCATAACCTTTTTCAGCATACAGCATGGCAACTTCACACCTGGGAGTGACAAATTATCATAGTAGATAATTTATGTTTTGAATTTGACTGAAAGGATTTAAACTAATTTCGAATATTTGCTATTCAGACCACAGCTGTTGTCTTCCGCTTTGACCTGAAACATACGATTTATACACAAGAGAGATTGGTTGTATGCTGGGACCTTTTAGCTCATGTGTGTGTGTGTGTGTGTGTGTGTGTGTGTGTGTGGGCAGCTGGCAGAATATGCGGGTGGCGGGGGCCCCCTTTTTATTCACGTGGATGATGCATTAAATGTCATTCAGAGGGGCAGATTGTCAAAGCATTAAGGGGTGGGGCTTGTCTCAATGTGTGCGTGTGTGCGTGTGAGCGTGTGTGTTTTCCCTACGGGGCTAAGCTATGATCATTAAGCATGTGGAGAGGTGAGCATATGGGGACTGGAATAGACCATTTGACAGAACAAAGGACTGGCAGGGTGTCTGAGGTTTCGAGCTATATAGCGCACTCTCTATTGTTAGTGTTTGATATCATTATCCTTTGGACCACAAATCTCCTTTGTTGTCTCTGTTACAGTTTTTGGCCATTGGCCATTTGTGACAATACAAGCAATTGATCAAATGTTTTGAGACAGTGAAATAGACTGGGTGGCCCCTGGGAGGGCCCATATTTTAGAAATTTTATCTTCTTGAGACTCAAAACCAGTGGTCTTGTCGCATGGGAATGGACATTGAAACATGACCCAACAGTAGTAGTATAGTACTATTATACAAGTGAGTCTTGGCGCTAAATCCACAACATTAGTCCCTATAGTGACTATATGTTTTTACCTTAAAGGGGCATTTTGTATGATTAATCTCCAAAAAGAATGACAAAGCACCTTGATACAGGTGTTCGTCTGTGGAGACTTGTTGCTTTTCTAGCTTGATGTCACTGGTCAAAACTTTTATACTCAGTAGTAGCTGCCCTATAGCACAGCCTAAAATAAAAGGATAAAGTAGAGGGACTTGGATGACTTTAGAGAAGCCAACGTTGGTTTCCTTTAAAGCCGTGCTTTCATTGCTGTAGCTTCATCGAAAGAGGCTAAAACCCCACTCAGCTAGAGATGGCGGGTACCATGATGGTGGTTATCAGCTGTTTTTGTTAAAAAGGGGTTTCTTCTTCAAGCTCCGAGCGCATTCTCATAAAGAATAGGCTTTTGGTGCATTCGCTGCAATGCCGGCAGACTTCAGCAAATTAAAAGTGGTATGGTATGAAGGAATTATGTTTTTACAAACGACGCATCACATCCATACGCTGGTGTTGGGCAACAGTGTTTGGCAGAAATGTATTTATTATTTGGGGAATAGTGTTGTTTAATAATTAAATATACAAAGAAATATAATTGCCGATGACACTATAAAAATGTTCATATTAACCGTTTGGACTTTTGTTACACAATTGAATCAATTTCAAACAGTTTCATTCTTCTACCGTTCGCCTCCCAGATTGTCATTTCTCCAACAGGTTATCTAATGATCTAGCCAGGTTAAAAGAGAGCCACCTTCGTAAACCGAAAACTCTGGCTTCAACATACCTTGCTAACCCACCAATCTCGCTTTGTGGTACGCCCCTCTGATTTTCTGTTGTTCTCTGTTTACCTTGGATACCCCTGACCTTAGGGCGTACAATGTTAAAATGTGGGACCTCATCTAGAGAGGAAAGGACAGGATGTTATAGTAACTGCTGTTGTGGCTAATCAGCAGTGTGTTTTTGAATAATTTAACAGGATAGACTGCTGGCATTAATCTGGTTACTACAGTTAAATGTTAGCTCCCATGGTGTTCACCATAGCATCAACCAAGGCTAACCAGGACTCACTCGTTATCCATGTCATCTCCATGTATAAAGATGTGGTTAGTCCTTTTTACAACAGGCATGAGCAACTATCTGTGCTATAGCTTTCAATAAACATGTGTAATTGCATTCACTGTAAAATTTAAGTTAACCCCCTCAGCTCTGCAGAGGAAACTGTGTTAATGACTCCACCGTCTCTGCTCCTTCCTATTGCTCTGCTGTTGTTAAACCTGGCCGTGCTGGAGAAGTGTGCACTGTCTGTGTTAGACTCACTGTGGGAACGTCCATTTAGCAGGTTAATGAAGAGCATCCTGTGTTTATGTGTGTGACTTTGTGTATTTATCTTCTCACACTGTGTATCCATCATGATGTTGCCTGATGAAAAGTGCTAGAGGCAGGTTCCATGTAATAGTTAGCCTGCTTGCTTCTCCGTCTTGTCTCTCTGTCTTAGTTCTGTGTGCACTTTCTCTCTCTTCTGTCTGGAAGACCGTCCAGTCTCTGTCCAGCCACCTCCTCTAAGCTCATGTGCAACTTATTTTTCAAGCTATCCATCTCCTCTTTGATATTTGCTGAAAAAGTATTTCGATCTAGCAGTGCAGTGAACACAGTGCGGAGCTGTGACTTGGCTAGAGGCACTGTGTGTGTGTGTGTGTGTGTGTGTGTGTGTGTGTGTGTGTGAGAGAGAGAGAGTTTTGTCAGGGCCAAGAAAGGAATGGGATAAGTGTTTAATTGAGCCACTACAGTATCAGTCTAAAGTCAATATTGATCTGTCTGGGCTAGAAAAGCGGGAATGGACAAAAGCCAGTGAAGTGCAGAAGGAGAAGAACTGCCAGCTGTCCTGACACAAATAATGAGGAAACTGATAAATAAGATGGAAATGGTGGTGCTGCACATAGGCATTTGATTGCTTACTTCTCTGTAGCAAAATGTACAGATATTGAGGAAGAGATGGGTTATCCTTGCCACTTAGATTTTTAAAGAGGGAGCGGTAGAGGCATACCACATAAAACGGATGTATCTATCAAGCAACTGAAGCTGATTAGTTTAGGACAAAGGAGCTATGGTATAGAAAGTAGCATCTAAAAAATAAGGTGACAGTCAATTTAATGCCAAATGTTTAAAAAGTCAGTGTGACATCAACTGAAGAGTTTCATCCTTGTCTTATTCATACTGGGGCATCGGCGCAGCAGTAGTGAAACGACCACGTAATAGGAGTTGAACAAGGTGATCCTGAGCTTGTATCAAGTCACCATCACCCCGATGTATCATTTAAGGATAACCTTTGAGAGACATTTGGATCAAAGCCTTTGGGATGTGTCCTCGGGTCACGATCTGGTTCCACCTTAAATGAAGCAGCCTGCAGCATTGAGTCAATGTTCCCAAAATATCTGGATGAAAGATAAACTGTCCTCTCCTTTGCCCCTCTCTCCCTCCCCTCGTGATTTTCTCTGTGTGAAGTGCTCCCACGCTCTTTTCCTTAATCCCCCCCCCCCCTTTTTTGTCTCCCCCTTAGTTTTTTTCAAAGTGTCTCCTCCCATCCCCTAATCTCCCCACTTCATATCATCTCCCTCAGTTCTCCTCCTCTTCTGTGTCCCACTCACTCCACCCACGGTTGATTCCCCTCCTCTTTCTCCTCCCTCTCTCCCAACCTAACCTCTACCCGTTCTTCCTCTCGCCTCCCTCTTCTTCTCTCCCCTCCTCCACCTTTCCCCTCCCCTCTGTCATTAGCTGGTATATAAGAGCATTGCATCCTTCTCTGCCTCTCTCACACACATACAGTGTGTCTGCTGGGAAGGGGATAGTCAAGGGGAAACTAGAGATTACATTGTCTACCTGCCTGTGAAGGAATTATTTTCCTCTTTGGAATTTCCATTAAAAAGGTACAGCATTTTCCATTAACAATTTAATAGCACTAAATAGTATGAACTGTTATGCAATTAAATGAATGTTAGCTGTGTAATTGTGCTCTTGTGAGGTATTCCTGGGGGGTGTTGTAAGTATTTTATGCTCCTGAACTGCTGCAGCATACTCGAGTATCGTTTGCATGTATATGTGTTCATGTTTTCGCCTGTTAACAAGTGTGCATATTGTTTCATCATGACATTTTAATAATTTTTGAAAATTTGAACCATGAAAATTCATGTTGAATATGTGCATTTTTTTGTGTGTTTACTGAGAGTCGCTGTATAAAATTTGCTTTCCACTTGTGCTTCCTGTACCCTCCCTTTGCATTATTCTCTTGACCTCTTTTGTCATCCCTCACCAGATTTTTCTTCCCTTTTCACTTGTTTTACACAAGCCATACAATGACAAATCCGATGTATGCTTTTCCTTCCTATCTTCCCTCAGATCTTGCAACAACACCCTAAACGGCCATATTCTTACCAATCATCAACACCCTCTGACATTACTACTATCACCTGATCTGCAACACATTTTCCTGCTGTCACCATCATATCACTTGTCAGTGACATCGACGCCGAGCTAATTTGACATCGCCCAAGGAGACCATGAGCAGCAACTCCAGCGTCACGCTCTTAGGCCCGGCCCCCTGGGGCTTCAGGCTACAGGGAGGGAAGGACTTCAACATGCCCCTCACCATCTCCAGGGTAAGACTAAAACACTCCCACTTTGACAAACACACACACACCCGTGATTATACGTCTGCTCCGACACACTATCTGCTATGCGATAAAAGCGCATGTCCTGTCTCCAAACTCTTTCATCATAGTGCAGCTGCAGAATGACATCCCAGCAATGCCACATGGCCTATAAGTGATTAAAAAGATGAACACTGGTTAGCAGCCCCCCCCCCCCCTCTCCTTTCCTTCTTTTCACCACCTCCCCCCCACCCCACTTGTCAAAGCTCAGCCGAATCATTCGCCATCCGTCATGTATCGACCACACAGGAAACCCTTTCTCGCTCTCCACGCATTCCACTTCACTTTGGAGTGTCTGTGGCAAAAGTGCCACAATCAAATCTTGGCTTCAGCCCATCTGCTCCAACAAGTAACTTGATGGTCCCTTGGTTTCTGTGGCTTTCGGTGTCTACTCCCAACGTTACCCCTTGTTGCCCTCCCAGTCTGAGTCTGCGGTTCATTCACACATTAAAGTTCACACAAATATGTTTCCCCCATCGCTTTAACTAATGATCCTGAAACGGATAATCCCGCTCGGGCTTCTGTTCCGTTCTGCTTGGACAGTGCAGCTTCACTGGCACACACAAAGTACAGTGGAGCATGCATGTGCTGCGCCCACATACACCATTCTAGTGCATTCCCACGCACACGCTCACAAATCACTAGAACTGGCAGTGTATAGACTAATGACAACATGAGACTGATGATGAATGGCTTGCCAGGTCCTGTGCCAATCCCCCTTGGGGCCGCTTGGGGTTGCCATGTTGGTGTTATTACATTGGATGTGATACTTTCCCCACTAACTGAAGCCATGTGGATTCTTACCACAGTTGTTTGTTTGTGTGTGTTTGTCTACGGGAGTGTGTGCCTGGACTCAAAATTATGGAAGATGCTATCTGAGTAACAGAGAGAAAAAAATGGACAGAAGGCAGAAATAGAAAAAATGAAACAAAGGAGATTAATTCTGATAAAAATATTCTGCATCGCAAAGAATTTATTCTGAAGAAATCATGTTGATAAAACGGATACAAAATAGATGATAAATGGAAATAAATGGCGATGTTGACATTGGTCAGTAAAGGTTTTCTTATTCCCAAGAAGTTAGCAGTAACTAAACTATAATTGTCTCAGCATCCCACTCTGACCTTTACTGCAGTATCACAATGACCGTTTTATGGTTTGAGGTTTCAAGACATTGGCAGTGTGAGCAAGCGCTGGTGCAGTTAAAATAAATGTTTGTTAAAATAAATGTTTGTTCAGTCTGCTTAAGACTGTAAAGTGCACTGTAAGTAGATTGTGTGACTTATGAGTATGCCTTCATACTTAAAGGTATCATTCCTTCATCCCATCATACCCTGCTATTTGTTTCTGTCTCTCTCTCTTTCATTAGATCTAATGTAAGATATGACTCACTTCTTCCAAATATAGTTTTCAGTCTATTCAAGAACCAAACCTAATCGTATTAAATCCTTTTTATGGTTGACGAAGGGCAGTGCTTCTGACCGCTGATCACCCATAAACACACATTGCTCTCTGCCAGTCCAACCATGGAGTTGGTTCCACGAAGGGGTAATAAGGGAACGCTGCACTCCTGCCAAACCACACTTAGCCTCACAGCTGCTGTTGCAAAGCTCTATACGTATGTGGATGTACGGTGTGTGTTGTTTACGGCATATGTCATAGCCATGGTATAACCACATTGTACCGGTACTGCATCTGAGGGTCAAGTGAAGGTGTAACCACAACTGTACGTCCTGAGTGTCTTTTTACAGTCTAACTGGCCACGATTGACAATACTGCTTCTCAAAGTGCCAATGAGATGTTTTAACATGGCAACATAGTTTGACATTGTCCATGAAAGGAGATATTTGGAGAAGAAAGGAAAAGATTTTAGTGAGGGAGTGGGGTTGCTAAGTTCTCCTTTAACATATTTATTGATAGCCTGCATCATCTTGCAGGCAGAGGTTTCCACATTAATCTATATACAATACTGTACATTGTAATGCAGGTACTGTTCAGCAAAACAGCTGGACGTACTGGTGTAAAACAAGTAAGAGTCTTGTTCAGTGACTGATGATGGGCTTAAAGAGAGCAATGGATGTGTAAGCTGTAATAGTTTAGATACACAATTGCCTCAATCAGTGGCAGACTTAATACCTTGCCTTTTTGTGAAGCAACCATTTAAGTTAATGGATATGCTGCTAAAAAGATGTTTGTAGAAAATGGCCTGCAGAAGTACTCCTGTAAATCCTTATTAAAATCATTTATCTTGCAATCCATTTACTTGTTTAACAGATCAAAGGATTTTCAAGAGCAAGGTCCCTCATGTGGGGAGGCAGAAAATAGCTGCCCTCGATTCACAGTTAAATTTATAACACGGTGAATCAATATTTAAACCTTTCTGCCCACTTACAGGATCCCCAGCTAAAATAATTTATTAAAGGATGGAAACCCAGGGGAGCAAGTGCACTAAGATTCTGAAAATAGACGCATCGTTTCTCAGGACAGCTCCCTGTGACCGCACCCACTCATGAGACAAATTGATCTTGGATCTGTACCCCTGTGTTACGAGCTCCCGGGTCCAGGCTGAATATTGACCAGAGGGCATCTTGGGTATTTTAGAGACTCCCAAGTACAAACTGCAACATTATGCCAGGAAGTGTCGATAATAATGCGTCCATCTGTCGTCACTGCATGAATCCTTCCTCTAGAGCTATACATAGAAATGTCTGTAATGATTAACTTTGGAGAATTGTTAATCACAGGAGATTGAGTTTGTGCTGTGAATACAGCAAGGTGAGTGGAACGCTAATCTATATTAATACCTTTTCATGGAAGAATGCAGTTCTTGGAACTCAGCTATGGCTGCCTCCTGCCTCCAATGCTTCAACACGCGATAATAACAACTGACCACATGTGATGGGTCTATTTCAAAGAGTGTTCAGTTCTATACATAGTCTCTGTCTTTTCTCTCTGCATTACTGCCTCCCTGCCTCTATTTTCCCCCTCTTACAATACCTGCTATTGCACTCGCATCGCATCACTGTCCAGGTCTTTGTGCCTTAACCTTTCATACCAGACTACCAGAGCCAAATGACAGACTTATTTGACCTCAATCTATCTTAATCAAACAAGTCCTGTGCTTCCCTCTGAGTATCTATCTATCGTAGTAAAATAGAGCCAGAGCCAGAATCAACAACTTATCATTTCCTCTCCCACAAATCAACCTGTCAGTGCTGATGTGTGTACTTGTTGGCACACATTTGTTATATTTGGAGAATGTAACAGACTGGACTTTTCTGCGTTCACTGCAGCGCGATACTGAATCTTACACCCCTTAACATTTGTGAGACCTGATGTTGCATTCCAAGATTTGGTGTTCAGTTTTTGTGGCTTTTTTTTTTATGCCACTGATCTTTTATTATTACTAGTTATCTATAAGCATTTGTGAGGTTGTTTGGCATCATTATAGCTGTGATGAGTTGAGAGAAAAGAGGAGGATTACTTTATGAAAACGCGCTCATACCTTCAGATTGTATGTTGACAGTTATCTGGTCCTACTGGTGACCTCACTAGGACATTTCTGTCTTCACCGGTAATGGTGCTGACTAATCCATCGTAAAAAGCCCTATCAGTGTCGCACGTGCCAGTACAGAAACCGTGCTGAAGTTAAAATCACGCCGTGAATCCTCTCAGGTGTTGATACAGTTTTTCATTCAGGGTCACACTATCTTGCACTAGTTGAAATGACTCGTGTAAGTGAACAAACCTTACTATAGCGATCAATTGAAGGACATGACAATAAAATATACTGAAAGAATCATCCTTTAAAAGATGTTTTTTGAAGGGTAGTGTAGCTGGAATGAACAGAAATATAAGAGGACAGAAAACGTTTCTAACAGGTGACGGACAAGCACAGCCAGGTCATAACATCCACTGCAGTGAATTCACAATCAAGAGACTTGAATACCATATTGTCTAATGTGGTTATAATGTATTTTCCACAGTAGCTAATCTGGCCGTGTGCCTTCCTCTCAGGATACCGGCCTCATGTCTGGTATCATGTTTATTCATTGTAATATTGGTTGACTACAAGATATGATAGACAACTGTTAATGGCTGTGGGTTAGGAGTTCAATAGAAGGGAAACAGCTGGAGCTATCCTCTTTCCTCTTTGGCTTTTAGGTATTTGCTCTTGATGCTTTGTTTGGACGTTGTTCAGTGGACTCTAGACCCTGACGTCTCATTCCTACTGGCAGAATAGAGAAGAATTGAAGTAGTAGTAGAATAGAAGACAAAGTTGGCCATTTGGTTCTCTAATGAATGGCTTATGTAAGGGACCTTGCATGCACTGCTGTGTTTGCAATGAGGCTTCTCTAAATACGCAATTTTAAGATATTCAACTGCCTCATTGACCAGAAACCCCTTGATTTTCACACCTTGCTAAACATTCAAGCAGTTTTCATTCCCACAGTCTCTGAATGGATTTCTCACCCCCTGAGCTACAACTTGATTTAAAACACACTCAAAATATAGGAAAAATAATTGTTACCCTATATCATTTTAATGTTTTTTGGCAAGGTTTTTCTTTTCAGATGTTGACTAATAGCGTTCCAATTAGAACATATTACAAACAAGTTCAACATGATTTAACCTGTAACTTAAAACCACGATTAATTACAGCCTCTGTAAGTGTGTATGCCGCTGATGACGTACACTCTGGGTTCATATGGAATAATAACAATCCAGTCTTGTGTTATTATGGCTGTATTCCTGAGTGTGTGTTCACCAGCCTTGCCAATTGCTAAGTCCCGCAGCGCCATGACGATCACATCATTGAGTCTGGGGCCATGAATACTGGCTTGTTCGCTTCTAGTTTATAAAGTAGTTCGTTTTTTACAACGGGAAATAATGTCATGTGGATTTGTTGATTCTGGTCCTGTGTGTGGTATAATAACAATATAGCCCTCTGTTACATATGTTACACTGTTACTGTAACTCCCTCACTTCATTTACATGTGAAGGAGACATCCAGCCATCAACTTAAAGAAAGTGTCAGTTTATTTTGTTGGTGTTTACTTCTCCTTGATCTGCCTTGTCTACAACTACTCATAGAGTAAATTATATCTTATTTTTTCCAAAATGTATTCATTTATTGGTACCCTGTGGAGTTGTTGATCCTTAGTGCATATGAAGCAATGTTGTTAAGAGTGGATCCCTGCTGTGGTACACATACATACGCATTCCTTCCAGCTGTGTCACACAATTCCACTTATCTACAGGTGGCAGTAAAGTGCCAAGAAATGCAGTAACTTCCCAGCAAAAGCAGAGAAGAAGAAGACTAAATGTGCACGTAAACAATGCAGCTTTCAAACTTTCCAAAGAAGTTATTTCTGCAACGGTTTTATGAGGAAGTAAATCCATTCGAAACATTTGTTAGACCTCACAGATACATGATGTGTTTAGGTGAGTAACACTGAATGTAAACAGAAACTTTGACTACAAGAAAACTCCACCTTTAAGCACGTACTCTCAGCTTCAGGTTTAGTGCATGCATTGTGTTGTTTTGGGATTAAGAATAGAATTACTACGCTGACTTTGCAGCACGTTGATGGACATTATCTGTAACCTTTTTAGTGGAACAATTATTTGAAATCCCATATCAGAGGAATCATTGTATCTAATAATATCAAGAGAAAGCAGCTTAATCTTAATAAGGTTTATCAGATCGTATCAGAGGTGGATTATGCTTGAATGGGGGCTTCTTGTAAGAATGGCAGATCTCTCTCTGTCTCTCTCTGTCTTGTGCAAAGCTGTTTAATGTATACAATGTGTTTTTGTGGTTTTGGCAGCTGTTGCTGCAGTGAGCTATCATGCCAAATAGCCTTTCCTTAATAGGGTCTCACATTCACATACAAGTCAGGAAGTGATTATTAGACACTGGTGTGCACACACAGCTTTAAGGAAAGAAACCTTTTCATTAGATTGAAAGTGTGTGTGTGTGTGTGTGTGTGTGTGTTAGTTATTATTAGAGTGCCAGCATGGGTACACATGTGCAAACACACACCATGCATATACTGTTACATAATTTAGAGAGATCCACTAGTTACCCAGTCTCTATTCTTTTCTCCATGTGACGTGTATGGCATACTCATACTTCAGGCATTTTGTGGTGACATATGACTAGCCAGCAGTAATGTTTGATGTACCTTTCTATTTATTAGTAATGCAATGGTCTCTTTTAGATTCTTTCAACTGATGATCATTTTCAAAAACTCGACTTTTAACCCCGAAGCAAACAATCTGCCAGCGTCAGACTCCTTATAACAGCTGAAAAAGAGCAGTGGATTTTGTTGGATAAACAATATATCCTGTTTCAGGTATTCCCATGATGCACTTGATATTACTGCATGATTAACCTCATTCAGGAGCATACATTATGAATTAAACGTTGCCTGACACAGTTTAATAAGTGTTACTGATGGATCCAGCTTCGTTGAGGTGATGTCCACCTCAGCTTCTGTCTCCTGCACTTTCTAGATCTTCCCTTCCCTCTCTTTTAATTTTTTCCATCTCTATCTCTATGTCTCCTTCATAAATGTCACTCACCACTATATTTCTTCCACTGTCTCATACCCTTCAAATCCGTCTCAATTCATTCATGTAATGTTTTGTCGTTAGTTTACTGTTTACTTAGCAGAGCACCAAATCTGACATTCTATTTCCCCCGCACATGTTGCATTCCGATATCAATACTCTGGTGATAAATAACGAGCTGTCCCATAAACAAAAAATGTTTGATAAAATATGAAGGAAATGGAAATATTTTACAATTTTTCCATATTACATTTTTCTGTTCCTACTTGAGATTCAAAAATACAATAAAGGAACATTTCCTGTCATGTATGATCACAGTAAAAGAAAATATCCGGCCTGAGAGGAATAAGTATTTCCAAAGGCTGGCATCTGGTGGCGTCTTCTGTCGATTTCTGAGTTATGAGGAACAATCTGGGTATTCGTGTTTCGATCATAGGGTGAGTCAATCTGTCACTCCTTGTGCTGAAAGCAGCCATTGTTCAAAGCACTCTAACTGGTCAGTGAATGTTCAAACCAGACATTGTTTCAGCACCCTGGCTAGCCCTTATTGCTATGTGTTGGAACCAGCTTACTTTTTCAGAGCACTTAAATCAGACGGCGTATGTGTTGAAAACTGACGTTGCTGGAAGCATAATGGCAAGTTCATCTGTGAAAGCTTTAACACGCTGCATGTGTTTTTCTCATTCTTTTGAGTGTTTTATATAATATATAATACGGCAGGGAACTTCTACACAAAGGTAGTGAATGTTGAAAAGGCAGAATATCAGGTATTTTATGAAGAAAAGAAGTTCAAGCACATACAGTATACCAGCTTTTATAAATTGTGAATTTTTTACCTTTAATGAAGATGGAATGGGTAACTTTATCTAGCAGAACCTCAAGCGACTGTAGGAATAATGTGATTTGTTAGATTTTAAAGGCGCAGACAAACAATGTCGTCCTGCCGATAGGGGTGTCCGATCAGAAAACACTTTGTGTCGTACTCAACGGCAGTTACCTTCAATGTTTTTGTTATTTGTTTTAGAGGACCACCTGATGAATGTAAGTAAAATGTCCACTTTCCTTTTAGCTCTGTTTAGGTCTTTACTAACAGCTAAAAAAAAACATCTTTATCAGGGCATAACAGTGAGCTCTGTATGAGAAGGATTTTAATGCAGGCTTCTACGGCAACTTAAGTCACCATTTGTCATAGTGAGATCAACAAGTCCCAGCCTGACAGGAAATTAGAAAATTCCGACACCGTTAATTCCCTTTTCTCATCTGGTTTAGTTGTCTCAGTGTTGGGGTGTTTGTATTCAGAGGGTTATTCATATAAGTCATGGTCAAGTGTTGACGGATGTCCCTGCACATTCGGAGCAGAGCTCAGCTGCTGTCGGAGCGCATGGATATATCTTGTACTGTATTACGGTCTCCAGTGGATTTGTGCGTAATGTTAAAGCTGCTGTTTTCTGTCATGGCCACAGCAACAGAGCTATAAATCAAATACCCCGGGAAACTTGAAGTGCTTGGCTTTTTGCGTAGACAGATTATTTACATTTTTTTTGTTTCTGATTTTCTCAATGATTTGCTGCACTGTCTTTGATATGAAAATTGAAACTACTTTCAGCTCCGAAACCTTTTTTTAAATCATAGTGATTGAAACCAAATGTTTTCTTTTGGAAACGGACATCCCGCCAGCACGACCCATTTCTTTAGACTTATTTGGAATGAGGACATACAGATTAAATAATTTCAACACAAATGGAACCTTTTTATTCTGTTTGTCGTATGGACCGTTGTTCAGAATTCGCTAAACTCTCTGGTATGGATGCAGGTTACTTTGCAAAGTTAGGTTGAGTGTTCCTGTATAGATGGGGGGGGAGAGAGAGAGAGAGAGAGAGAGAGATGGGTGGGGTAGTGGTTATGTGTGTAGGGGGCAGGAACCGAGCACTAATTGGGGGAAAACATGTAATTGAACATTTTGTGGTGAGCATTTGGTCCCTGACGGTGCGAGAGTGGTTAGCATGAACACACACCTTGAGATGGGTCAAAATACACAGAGAAGAAAGAGCCCACAGATTCAGCAGTTTCTTTTCTCCTTCCCCTCTGTTTCTGCCTTCCTTTCCATCCATGCAATTCTAATCAGTGTCAAGTCGATCCCTCATTACTTTGTTCTTCCTGCCCTCTGTGGTTGTGAGTGGTGGTGAGTGATGTTGCGTGTGTTGGGATAATATGACTATAAAAGGTTGGGGCCGCAGAGCCTTAACACTAATCCGGGTGCAGAGTCTCTTTTATTAGCCCTGCCTGTGTCTGTCTGTCTTTGAGTGTGAGCGGGAGACAAAGATAGAGACAGAGGAAAGGGACACGGAGGGGGATGTAACGCACCAAAGACGACTAAACCCACATTGCACCTCCTCATCCTGGACTGCCGTTTCTCATTCAGCTGAAACAGATTTTCTTGTAGAAGCTCCAAATACAATAGCTGCACTTGAATTGATGTATGGTGGGTAAGAGTAAGAGCCACTTCATAGCTAGAACAACCACAAAAAGTGGGCTGTGTGTGTGTGTGTTCGGTGGAGTGGTGTGTGTGGGGTCTTTTTTTCCACCGTGTCAAAAGAAACAAATGACCTCAGTCCCCTTTGGTCACACGTGGACCTTCTGTCTGACCAAGAATGGTCAGAATCACAGCGGCAGCTGCGTTTTTTGTTCTCCAAGGACTTCAGTAATATCTAAGCACCTTTTTGTTACCATCATAACAAACACACTTTACTAAATTGTTAGAAAAATCAATATATCGATATTTGTTAAAGACATTTTGCAGTGATACCCTCACATTGGACTTGGATACAGTGCTTTGGCATCATGGGAAAAAGACAAGAGATACTGAGTGTAACATATGCACATATGTCCCGTCCTCCCTCAGCCTCCTGATAAGAATGTCTCTGGTTGATATGACACATGCTGCCACCAATGTATCGCCATGTTTGTTGGTGACGGTGACTTTGAGTTCAAGACGGTAATAAAAAAAGAAAAATTGACAGATGCTAAAACAATATTTCAGGTCAGACAAACAAAAAAAGTCTCCTTACATGGTATTATATAATATAATGAAACACAATTAAACTCTTTCTCCTGTTTTTCTATCAATGACGATGTTATTTGTGTCACCATCACTTTAATCATTGAGAAATAATCGGCCTCACCTGTATAAATATAGCACTTCAATAGCACATACTTTAACTTTCCAAAAAGGAAACGGGGTGAGTTACAACACATAAATATAGAACACAATTACACATTTAATCTAATTGGATTTTATTTGGGTGTGGGCTCCACTTGTGTGCCTGTTAAGGGGTTAGTTGCCTCGCAACTGTTCTCAAACACTTGTTTACTAAATCTGTTCAGCATTGCTCACAAATAGATGGACGACAACAGCAGTGATGGTTGTGGAAAATGTTATTTTTGTTCCCAGCATGATTATAGTTATATATTTAACATTTCTGTCAAGAGCTGAATTGATACAGTACAGCATTTGCGTACATTGGAGCCGTATTGTCCAACAAGGTTGGTGTTAATACAAGCCCTGTTGTTCAACATGAGTTCCTCTGTGTGGCTTGAGTCTGGGTCAAATTAACCAGCTTCCCCCAGAGGGGAAGTACAGCAATTAAACTTTGTTTGGAGGCAGATATTTGAAGCATACCTCAAAAATCATGGGACACACTGAAAACCAGAGACAAGTGGAGAGCATGCATATTTTATGATGCGTGCAAACTAAGAGATGTCTGGCTTCTAATTGCTGATACCTGAAAGCCAATAAAACTGGTATGTGTCTGCAACGTGCAGCGTCGTACCTTTAGCTATTTGTCACCTTTTTAACAGCATTTTGTTCCGAGTATAATGACATAATTGCTTTTTACTGGCACTAGATTCACTTTAGTTGATGTTAAGTGTGCATCAAGATAAGCTTAGTTTGTTTTTGTTTATAGAAGCAGACATGACACAACTCCAACCTCTTGGTTACACTGCTGATGTTGCCCTTTGCTCTTTGTAATATAACTTAACTTTCAATGTTCAATAAAACATTTTTGGCCATTTAGCTTTCTGATAGATGTTTCGTACTTGTATACTGATTAAACAATCTCTTAGTATGGATTTTCATTAAACAACCTACCAATAAAGAATGGCTACATACAGGAGAATTTGGACACACGGATTGCATTATGGCTGTGACCTTTCTTCCCACACATGCTGTGGTTAAGTCATTTTGAACCTCTCTTTTCTCTTAACAAGCTGTAAGCCCAGTAGACAGCGGGTCATAAAGAAGAAACAAAGGTAACTCAAAGATGAAGGCTTCTGCCATTAGACACGCATCAGTGAACGTACAGTAGAACCATCATCATGCGGTAAAGGACCAGGTCTTTCATTAGCTTTGCCCAAATACTTCTGTAATGGAATGGATCCATAAATCTTGTGATAAATACAGGGTGAATGTGTTCTTCCCACCCTCCTGCTTAATAATCTGTGATGCTGTTGGTTACGTAGATAATTCAAGCCGTTTGTGGTTCTTGTGTCTCTGCAGCTGACAGACGGTGGAAAGGCGGCTAAAGGTGGCATCGGTATCGGAGACATGGTTCTGTCTATTGACGGCATCGCCACGGAGGGCATGAACCACCTGGAGGCCCAGAACAAGATCAAGCGCTGCACTGGCAACCTCAGCCTCAACCTGCAGAAGTAAGCCATGAGCTCACGTGTGTGTGTGTGTGTGTAGTAGTTGTAAATTCACTTCACTTTAGAATGATTTAATATCCGAAGGTAAGTGGGAAGCCATTTATCTCCATGACAGCACATGAGCCATTCATTCCCTTTCAAACACTCCCAAACAACCCATCTCTGCAAATTTAAAGTCCACGCTTCCCCTTTGAACCCTGACATCCCGCATACAGGCAGATGTCCACTGTTGTTGTAGAAGTTAATCTTCGCTCTAACACAGCAACACCATTAGTTCTGCCTGATGTCCCATTCCCTGAAGGAAAGAGGAATAACTAAAATCCCAGCTAGAGCATCACACATGTGGACCACCCCCTCTTCCCCAAGGCCTACTCCTCTCTGTTTGGTGGAATCCTGTTGGACAGTGGAGCTGATTTTTCACAAGCACTTGTGTTGCAGTGTGTGTGTGTGTGTGTGTGTGGCTTTATATTGGTTCTCATGTGGTTTGAATTGTCCGATTCCTTGGCAGCACCTGTAGGCAAGCGTTTGTTTTCATTTAAACACAAATGTTCAAGGCTCCTACACTTGTAGATTTACAGTATGCAGTACACACAGAGGTAAAATTAATCGATTTTGTTACGGTTCTTGAAATCAAAATTAACTTAATTGAAGTATTGAAATACTCCGTTTTCTTTCACTTCTGTGAATTTTGAATTGTCTCTTCGTCGGTGTCTGGATTTCACATTCTGTCCTCCCTCCATGACTTTCATCTTTCTTTCACCACTCCCCTTGTTTGGGGCTAACTGAGCATGTCCTCTAATTTGTGTCCAAATGATGACAGACCAAAGATGTTTGCTGTTGGTTGAGTGGCAGAGAACACATTCTGTAATACCACAGGTTTTATAGTAATTTAGGGCCAGTGTGTGGGTCCCTGTTAAAGAGAGACCATGATCAAACTCTCATCTTTATGATGAGTGAAGCGGGTCTTAGAATCACATTTGGCTAAAGATCGCCGATGGATGATTTACCGGTCAAAGTGGAAGTTCATATTCTGATGGATTACAAAGGTTTGGCTGACAACAATGTGGAAGATTTACAACCCATCGGTCCCGCAGTCGTTTGATTTATACCTTTTAAGCTGTTTCAATTACACCGGACAGCCTTTCTCAGCATATTGAAAAAACATCAAGATAAAGGTTTCTTACTGATTGCTTATTACAACGATTAGTTTTAAGCAAAGTGTAGTTTGCCTCATGGTTTATATGGTGGAACAATACTTCTGCACATCCATCTGATTTTATAGTTTGTCTCCCTATGTGGATGAGACGACTAATGGGTCAACATTTTTGTGCTTCATCTAACATTTGGCATATAGTGTGAAAGAGATCGATATGAGCATGGTGCTTTGCAAGACTCAAAACTCAAACCTGCCAAACATTTGATTTATTATTATGCCTGGCTGGCACACCATATATCTTCTCTTAAAGGAACAGTTTGGGAAATATGCTTGTTTGCTTTCTCTGCATGAATTAGATCAGAGGATTGAAACCACTCTCCAGTCTGTTTAATATAAAGCTACAGTCCAAAGGTACAAAAAACCAACTGCTGCTCTCCAAGAAGCTAGCCAAGAAGTAGTCCAGCACCTAACCTTCCGTAAAAACCACAACCTGTTGTTTTTACACTTCATTGTTTGTACAAATTAAACAAATGTGATTTAATATATTATTTAGTCAGCTTTAGAGATGGTTGGTGGATTAAAAACAATCTTGTCTCATCATCTAACTATCAACAAGAAAGTGATTAAGCATCTTTCCCCGAAGACTTTTGTTTCCAATTAGGTACCTAAAGAGTTGCCAAGTCCCAGTGTAACTGAACAAATCTCATGTAAGGGATTATCTGTTCTGCATCGCTCTGTGTCCGTGGCAGACATCAGCCCTTCAAGGACTGATTCAGGCCCTATTGGAAACACATGGAACAGCTTTTTTCATTAACTGGCAGTATTATACTGTTTGTGACCATGGCAGCCGCTTTGGGGATAGCTGGCTCCAGGTTCTGCTTTACTAGAATACTTTAGAGTCCAGGAGATTGACAGTGTAATCCCTGGGCCTTCTCCAGACTCCATTAACAATAAGGAATAAGATCAGAGTTTTAAGGTTTCATTCTGTTTGTTGCCTGGCACTGTGAGTTGGACATACAGTGCTGTATATTCAAAAAGTGTCATGCCTAGGTCAACATCTGGACTTTAATAGGTTTACATGCGTAATGGAAAGAACCAATCTCCCTCATTTCTGTTAGTTTTTATAGGCGGCGTTCGCTTCTCTTTCAGTTTTTGTTCTCTGCACATTTTGATTGGGTTTGTCACTGGGTCAGATAGCAACGGGAATGATAATAGCGAGAAGATACAGAGAAATGTTAACAATTCATGCGGTGTCTGCATGTGTGTATTTTAAAAGGAGACAGGTGTTTATTCCTTTTCCAAATAAACGAGTGATGGGGAGAAGAGATGGACAGCAGATGTGTGGACAAGACAAGGAGAATAAAGTTGTTTCTCCAGGAAAAACTTAAACTCGTACAAAGCTAAATTTGTCCAGGTTCTAATTATTTTTTAAGGATGACATGGCAGATGTAAAGAGGGCCAAATTATCCTGGCACTGACTGGAACAGAACTGGGATTTATTGCCTGAAAGGTGAAGCCAGGTAAATGCATGAATGCAAATACCATGGTTACCGGCGTAATTAACACTCACCAACATTCATTTAGCCGTCTGTGAGACTTATGTCTACAGTGGAAAACCCATCGCAGTAAAGCAACCAGCGCTGAAACTGCTAGTAACAGGTGCCAAAATCACATCAGGGTAAGTTTGTTGTCCCACTTATTCCAGTTTATCCAGCTGATTTTCTGCGGCTCATTTTGCAAACTCTTGATGCACTATATAGGCTTTGGCAGTCACTCTATCAACTGGTTTCCCTGTTAAAACAGCAGGCTTTTTACATCACACAGGTTCACAAACCAGATCTCACATAGGCGAAAGGCTTCGTTCATCCAGGAATGATCCCTCTTTCATTGATTTTTCTTTTTTTTTTTTTTACTTACAAAGATTCCATCTCACTGGCTTCACCGTTTGTTTCAATGATTATTGTATATGCAGAGTGCACAGACAACATTTTCTAGATCTGCGTGAGTTTCACTTCTACATCTCAGCATTTGGCTACAGCAGCAAGTTTCTGGCAATGCAGTGTGTAAATTGAATTACAGGGCTGTAAGTGTGTCGCTTTATCACAGCGTTGACTGAGCAAGAGATTCTGTAGGCTTTCATAGATTAGTATCATCGGTGTCACATACGATGATTCAGTTAATTGTTTAAAACTGTCTACCAGCTTCTTATTATTTACAAATCTGTGTAAATCTTACATTCAATTAGATACATTTCCTGCATAACTGGAACAGCGGTAAGGGAATAAATAGTTACTAATCTGAAATGTGTTGGTTGTTTTACTTGACATTTCAATCATTGTAGGAGTTTTTATTCTGTCTAGGAATGCACTCTGTATTGTTGTGCTCTCAAAAAACAAACATTCGGTTCCTGACCTTTTGGAGCCTTCAGAGCTTTTTGTCAAACTAAATCAGTGTTTGTGTCTCCACCTCTCCTGCTGAGAGAGTGAGGTTTAAATATTGAAAGAAACTGGAAAGACAGAAAGATGGAAAAAAAGCTAAAAGAAGTCAAGGGAGGCCAATGGAAGTAACGCAGCATGGCAAAGAGATGAAAGAGACGCATAAACAATGATGGAGATGGATTCTCTAAGGCCGACAGTTTCTGATAAACTCGGTTAGTATCTGCAGTTTCTGTAAACCATGGATCACCCTGCTTGATGGCACCAGGTGAGAACGTTCAAACATCACTGCTCCATGTTTAGATTCATAGATATCCATACTATTTGACTGTGAGTACTTATGCACGACTGTGGAAAAAGTGCACTTGAGTTTCTGGGGAAGGGAATCAGCTGAAACTGAATTAATTTAGATGAGAACTATATAAAAAAAACGAATATATTGTTAGCTAGACGGATGGTTTTACTATGAGGGAGATGTAGACACATGTGGAGCATGTGGTCTTAAATCGGGTAATGTTTTAGTACATAGCATTGGACCTATATTGAACAAGAATTGATAACAATGTTTATATACTACTAACTTGCAACAGCAAATATGTTTCTTGCTAACAAAATAAAGAAACCCTAGTGATGCAAAATGTTGATTACGAAAATATTCAGATCTTCTACAATATCTGAATATCCTATTAACTAAAGCATGATTCATTTTTTTATGGTTATGTTTAGGCAATCGATTTATTAACATTTAGTCAAACCGAACCATTGTTAGCCACATCAGCCAAAAGTACTTTAGTTGCATAAACCTGATTTGTCAGCAGAGCAGGATTAGGTTAGATGAACTGTGAGGTAGAGCAGAGGGAGGTGTGGTGGAAAAGATAATTAAAGATTGGCAGAGAGAATGTTTACAAGGAAAAAGAAGGGAGAGAAAGAAGGCAGGAAAGAGAGAGTGAAAAGCTGACATTGAGGATGTTGTTGAAGAATAGGATTAGAACGTAAACTTTAAGGTAAATTGCTGAGAAATTACAACCTCAGAGGGAAGTTGTTTCTCCAAGCTGATGACTCTGTCATTAAGCAGTCCCACTATAGTGCAATCATAAAGTCTCAACACTTAAACTAGCCTCTTAAGTGATGCCATTATTCTCTTTAGAGGTACACCAAAGTACTAAGATGTCCATTACAACCAATCAACCCGTGCCTCAACAAAACCACCTTTGTATTTCACTGCTATGCCCCTCAGCTGCCAGTGTCTGGTTTTAGGCTTTATTCCCAACAGTTAAGCTATTTTAATGGGCCTGTGTGCATGTGTGTGTTTGAATGCTTTTCACCAGTGATGGCACAGTCTCAAGACGTCGATGTGTTCGAGGCTAAAAGGTCCAAACTGAAATGCAGTTGACCTGATGCACTTACCCACATATGAAGTACGTACTGTAGGCGCATCACGGAGTGCTGCAAATTAATGCACAATTTGAATAAACAAGTGATTGCACAAAGAAGAAAAGTTTTTGAAGCAGCTTTTGTTGTGCTCGGTTAATTGGTTCCACTTCTCTTTTTATCAGAGTGGAGATCAAACCCTGTTTAAAAGATCTGAAGGAGGATAATCACAGTGTTTGACAGGCCCATTCTCTGTGACTGAGAGTCTCAGTGGTGGAGGCGTCACATTTATAATAGTGAAGTCGTATATGTTCTCATGCAGAAAGCCACGGGGACAGGCCATAATAAGTCATGGACAAACACAATCAGGTTTTAGGTTTATTGAGCATGAAAAGCGGAATTGCAACACTGGTGTTGTTGTTTGGCTGTGGTGGCACTGATTTATAAACACACACACACACTCACACACACACACACACATGCATATATCACATCCGTCAGCAAGGAAGTTTAGCTTACCTCAGCACTATTGCACACCCAATCATTTTCATTTACATGTTACATACAGTACATACAAAATTAAACTGAGGACCTACATACTATATGGCATGGTACACTTTAATGTGCCTAAAGAAGACATGCACAGAAACCCTGACACGCACACACACACACACACACACACGCACACAGATCCCATGGCAGCTGCTGGAGTTATTTTGAGTCTAGAAGTTGGCTCTGGGTGCTTGGGCAAAGCATTGAGTGAGAGAATAACATGCTGGGTCGGGGTATATATTTTCATTTTGTTTACATTGTGTTCTCTGAATAGAGGTCAACGAGGTGCCCGGGTTGTACGTGGATATGCTGATGCTTGTGCACAGCCACGTGCCCAACAAACAGTGATACATTAGCCTGGTCACTGGCTACTTCTAGCACAGAGGTTCATGTGTAATGTAATTATGTAATTGTCCTCACAATAACATCTTAAATGTAGTTATCCTCACATCTGAAATACATGACTAATGGCCTCTTATTGTATCAGAATCACAAAATAAGTCATTTGTTTAATGCGTCAGTCACATATTTTTAGACTATACTGATACTTTCATCAAATGATCTATTGCCTTTTTTTAGCTTAACTTTGAAATGAAACCCAGAATGGAAGGCATGCTTACTTGGAACTGGCCCACGTGTAACAAGAACAGCGTGTTTGAACAAGCTTGGCTTTGAAGGAGAGAGATAATTGGATTCCCTATTTACAAAAGAGAGAGCGAGAGAGCATGCTTTTGCAGAAATACCTGGGTTAATGCAACTACACTGGAAAACATTTGGCCTGCTGAAGTGTTTCAGAGCAAAGCAGGCGATCTTCTAGGAAGGGGCACGGAGAGGTGTGAGACAGCAAGAATGGAGTGATTAGTGTGATATTAAAACATTAAGAACCCATCCTCTGACAGGGTAGCCCCTGTAGTTTGATGGCAGTTAACTGGTACTCATGATTGCGGCCTTGACCTGTAGGCCACCGTTGTGCTCCGTTACTCCTGAGAGGATATTACTGCAAAACGTGTGCTTGATCGGGTAAATATGATTTGGTTTGGTCTGAAGACTGATGGACCTCAATAGTTAACTCAAACCACAGAGGTCTAATGTTATATTCGGCTGGCTCATTATTTTTATATTTCCCCACCGTCTCACTTTGTTGGCCCTGGCTTTACCAATACTCACTAATCTACATGGGGTTTTTATCGCCAGTCATACTGCTTTCAATAAAAAAAGCCTAATAAAACTAGTCAAAATGTGGTGTACACGGATTGCACAAGTATAGTATTGGCTTGATCAGATAGAATTTGCAAGACTTCAAATTCAAAGTCCTTTGCAAATCCTCTGTACTCATAGTCCCCCTACACAGCTGCCATTGTCACTTTACTCGGCTCTGATACTTGCCAAAGATGTTCCAAAGCCAAGAGTGCTAAACTGGGCTCACCTGTCTCTGTCTTTCACTGGTCAGTAGTATTTGCCAAAGATCATTTAAAACTGATGACCGTCATCTTTGGCTCGGCTTTTAGTATTTGCCTGTAATATCCTAATACCAAGACAATGCAGCTACAGCTACACACACCTGTCTCTGTCTGTCTCTTGCTAGTCTGTTGTTTTCGCCAAAGGAAAATACAAATCCCAAGAACATTAGGGGTCTGTGAAGGTAGCCCATGGATATTCTGAGGCCAAGAACACTGTGTTAAACTCATCTGTCTCTGTGTCGTTTTTTTTTAAAGTCCTCTCTGCTATTTGCCAAATATATCTTAGTGTAAGCCAAGAACACTCATCTTTAGAACAGCCAGCAATCGTTGGATGATACCCGAAACGGGCCACGGGAACGGTGCAAGGAATCATCTGGACTAATTAGAAGAGAAAAACAAGAAGCTAGATTTCATAAGCGCTGAGTAATCACTATAAATGACTGTCAGTCGGAACATAAGCTGTACACTCAGCAGAGTTACAAATGACTCAATAATACATTGTAATCAACATCTTTTGAAACAAAATACACTCGTGGCCCGTACGCAATTCACCATCTTCTCTTGGAGTTCTCACATTGAGCGTTAATCTACTGTGTTATCAGTTCAGATTGACCTAAGATATATATATATACATTTTCTCAACTGACTCATGACTGTATTTGTTTTTGACCTGATTGATTTACATAATCAGATGACCTGCATGTTCAACTGAGGCAGAGAGTGTAATCCTAGGAGCATGAGTATGTGTCTATTAGGCTATCTGTGTTACTTTTTAACACAATCTACTGTATGTTCGTTGCATAATTATATATTTATGCATCTATATGCATACACGAATATAGATGCACATACTGATGCATGAGGTGTGTACCTCGTGCACTCTCGTCCATCCCTGACCACTTTCCACCTTCATCCTCTTCAGGCTCATCTGTTGAAAATACTGTGATTTTATAGAGAGAGAAAAAGCAGCTGAAGGAATTCCATAACTTTATAGAGTATTTGTTCAATGTCAGAGCCAGGATCATTTTATGATCACTGTCACAGTCGCCCAAGTTAATGAGACTCTCGGCATCATCATCAGAGAACAACTTGAGGGAAGTGTGTGTGTGTGTGTGTGTCTGTGTGTGTGTGTGTGTGTGTGTGTGTGTGTGTGTGTGTGTGTTAGCAAAAAGAGCCAGAGAGAGGGATAGAAAGAAAGAAATGGATCAAGTAAACAGAAACAGAAAGTTGGACACTGAACCGAGAATCAACAATAAGTCGGTAAATCTTGCGTCTCTGTGAGTGAAACCTCTGAGTGATACTGACGCATGTTGATATTCATAACCCTCTCAACAGATCTAAGGCCAGAGGCTGAATATGGAAAACACTACCTGATCCAGCTGCGGATCATTTTGACGGGCAGGCTGTCTGAGCACTGGACCCAGCTGGAGCGCTGTCTCTCTGATGTACTGCGTTGTTTCTGTTTCTGCTGCCTTGAAAAATAACTGTGAGCTTCCAGAGAGCGGACTATAAACTGTAAAGTAGACAGCAGAAAATAAAACTCACTATCTGCCTCTGTCACTCACATAAAATCTACATGTTACTCTTTATTCTTCTGCCGGATACACACATGGTTGATGTAGCGCGACATCACATCATTTGAGACCATATACAGGGCCCGATCTAACAAAACCATAGCACAAAGACTCATTAATCTGCAATCTTCAATCTCTGCTTTAAATCATCCCATGTGGGACCCCCTATCACATGGATTTCCTCATCCAGTCTGGGCCCCCCTGTACCACTGGTTTTCCTTACGGAGCCCCAGCATGTACCGAGTTTGCCTCCAAGGCAGAGATTCCTAAACTTCCTCTGTCCAGGACCCACCAATGCAATCTTCATCCGAGTCTCATGAAATCACACCAGGGCTTTGGTCGTGTTGGGTTTGACCCGTGTAACACTGTTTAGGAAGTACTTTAAATGAGTTTGACAGCACCGACATGCCTTGGATGAACCCAGATTTGCCCTGGAGATCTGTGCGATGTTTCTCCGCTCCTCTGGTTGTATGGTTCTGGTCAAGATTGTTTGTCAATCAGCTGCAGTGAGAGAGACAAAGCTCAGTTTTGAGATTTCTATATTGGTTGCAATGTGGAAATGTTTAGTATGTCTTTTAAAACAAACAGGCTGGCCACACATTCCGATTTAGGTCCATGGAGTCATTCGTTTATTCAATTACACTTTGAAATCTTTTAAACAACATTAGCAAACTTGTGGGCGTTGCCTTGAAGCATTCACAGCAGTATGGCTGGACATTATCAGGTCAAGAGTCATTAACACTAAGTGAAAAATGCTTTAAACATGCCAGGTTGTGTTGCAGGATAAATATTGTATTTAGCTATTTGGGTGTGTGGCAGCATGTGTTTGTGCCGGCCCTTTCCCTGCGCTTGTGTCTTTCTTAGCGCCTCCATGTGAGCTCCTCTGTTTATATGTAATGTTTTTACTTCTGGGTCAGTCCGCTATGAAACCGAGGTGTAAAAGTTTAAACGACATTTCAAAAGACAACCCTTGATTCCCGTCCTCCCATCAACTTATTTTACTGCCCAGTGACTCCAGAGACAGTGCAGCTAGTCAGACTAACGTACTCCTATAGCCACTTAAACCAAAAACCAAACCTTACTGTTTCGCATAAAAATAAAACATGTCCTCTGCCTTTAATGTTACATCCAATTACTTTTATGATCTTTGGAAAACATCTAAGAAGAATTATATGCCGTAAAAGTAGGTAGACAGTTTATCTGTTGAAATTATGGGAATTTTGGTTTGCGACTAGATACATGCGTTAGAGCAGTAACTCTTCCTCTTTGTCTTCTTAAAAATGTCCATATATCGTTTAAGATTTTACAGCTTTTTGTCTTCAATTGATGTCTTCTCCTGTATAATGTTCGTTATGCCCAAACCCAGTAAAATATGTACAGCAGCTGTGTTTTCCCAGTTTCTGTGCCTCATCATTTTTATTTTTACACTTTTACTCTCACACTTAATCTACTTTCATCCAATTGTTTTTTTTTTTTCCAACCTTTATTTAGTCATGAGTGATGTGTAGCTGGCCCTTCCTCCTCATACTGTGGAGTGGTGAACGTTAGTTAGAGGAGGGCTGCTCCCCCTGCTGCTGTGCTCTGTTGGGGTTTGGATGCAGTACTGTTGACCTTCAGGCTGTTAGAGACATTGCCTCTTTTCTCCTGCTCTGGTGGGGTTTAACTTCATGTGCCTGTTTCCTCTCATGGTCTGCCTTTAAGACTCCTTAGGGTACCAGTCCACTGCTGTGTGTTTTGGTTAGAAAGAGAGCGACTATAAAATGTGCTTGTTTGTTGCTATGTTACCACAGGAAACACAGTGGCTGTCTTGCATGTAAAGACATTTAATTCTGTGGTAACATTTCAAAAAAGGACATTCTGTGTAGTTGTTATCAAATCTCCTGCCTTTATCAACAGATTTTCACAGATTTAGCCAAAGGAAAGTGATAGAAAATGTGTCTTTATGAGCACAATATAGCACCAGAATATCCATGTTAAACACTAAGAGATGTTGACCTAAATGTGAGGGTCTGGTCAAGTCTGCATTGAGTACAGACAACTAGGCAGCTAGTGTTAGAGCCTCTTTCATAAAAGCAACAGTTGACCTGTGCCCTCAGGCTTTTTGTCTGGCCATATTGATCTATGGCAGAAGATGAAGAAGCAAAAACATCACAGAAACTATTTAAAACTCCTGAATTCCAACACAGGCTGTATGATGTGTAGTCTGCCTTGAGTGAGAAAAACTGATGGAAACACAATCTTTCAAACAATCGCAGATCATTCTGACATACTTGAAATCTTCTCAAAGTTGATTTTTATTGACTTGTGGTTCAGTAGTGAAACTGCGCTACTTTTAACATATTTTGTTCCTCTGGTCTGGTCAGTGTCACAGCTTCTTTTAGGATCTTGTGTGACGTCATACTCAGCTGAATGGCCTGTCGAGGCCTCGATGGAGATAGTGGTGGGAGGTAGTGGATAAGGAATGAGGAGGATCAAACCCACAGATACAGGGGCATGGTGCTCACACACACACACACACACACACACACACACACACACACACACACACACACTCACACTAAACAGACCTACAGTACTTGTGATCTGTGGGTGACCCCTGTCTCCTATGGACTTGCCCAGTGTGAGGACTGATAAAGACGGGCAGACTCGGGGTCCAGATCTATTTAAGGCCAGCTCTCGATAAACTCACACACTGTCTTGAAATAGCAGAGAAATATCACAGTTGTTTTTGGATTTAATCACACCAGCAAAGGAATGTTACACCAGCTAGTGAAATCAGGAGTTATAGTCTCTGTTCAGTCATCATCTTTCTCTCTCTCATATACTCATAGCTACATCACGCCCACTGTACACTGACTCCTTCTGCCTCTATACCCCCACACCACCACCACCACCACACTACACACGTACACACTGTTAACACTCAAATGCTGAACCACACGTGGCAATAATTCTGACAGTCACTCTGCTCTTATTGGTGCCCTGGCATTCTCTCCCGGTCACGTTGGTCTGTCTGCTTCAGTTTAAGGTGAAACTACAAAAAAAAAAACTGAAACCAAACCAGCCCTCTCGTTCCCTTTCTTCCTAATAAGGCACAGAAAGCTCAGAAAGGGCTCAGTGAGTGTGTCCCACCTTCTGGAATGACGACTGCATATATTTCAGAGGGCTTTGTTTCAATAAGCATCGTCACTTTTGTTTGAAGAAGAGTGACCTCATTCTCAGGGAAGAGAAAAAAGCGGCCAACAGCATGAAGGGCAGGAAGAAGTAAGTAAGAAGAGGAGATAATCAAAACACAACAGAGACGGATGGAAAAGTCTAGAGATGGACGAAAAAGGAAACAAGAGGTGATAAGAGAGAAAGAAATGGGAACAACAGTTAGTTGACTTATATTTAGTTAAGACTGAAAAAACAAAGTGTTTTACGTTAATGACCCTGGGGCACAGATGCCTGAACATAAATTACCAAGCTGCTAAAGTCCTTAATTTACACAGTGAGGGAGGAAGTCTCTCTCCTGTCTTCCCGGCTCTGAATCATGTGTTTCATCTGTTGCTGGATCCCTTGGGAAAGACGAGAAAAGTTTGATCTTATTGCACACATGGATGCACAGGCATGTAACCCATGTATTTTTTATTTTTTTTTTAAATATTGGATTGATTTATTCAATATTGTATAAAAGTGTTTGTTGGACTTCAGCTGGATAAAATCGTGCCTTTCTGTCCTTGGAAGGAATTGCAAAAGTTACCGCAAGTACATGCACGAGCTGCCAAAAAATGTCTCGGCAAGACAAATTGGGTGCAAACCAAAGATAAGATCATGGTTTATAAAGAACCAGACAGGATTTGAGGTAAACGGGACCAGCTCTGGGAAAGAAAACCAAGCCATTTAAAACGGATCTAGATCAAGTTTTTCACACATAAATATTTGGAAATGCCCAAGGTGCAGTAAATCTAAAAATAGATCTGGACACACATGCCGCGTGTCTACATGTGTGTGAATTAATTTAGAGCCTGTGTGCAGGTGCAGATGCTGCAGAGAGCATGAACTGGTCCTTGTGGTCTGTGTTATTGCACTACCCTGGTAAACCCACATGCCCGAAATCACCGACACCACCCCCTGCATAATACATCATTGTGTGTGTGCTTGTATATTTGTGTGGGTGTATGTCAACTGGGCCATTGTTCCATCACTACTTTTAACAATTCTGTCGTCCAATTGGCAGCACACTTCATTAAAGGCCTGTTTTATGCTGAAATACAATGATGTGTTTAGCTGTGTAAACGAGGCCGACAGATAGGATTGAGAGGAGCTATATAGTGTGTGTGGCTGAGTGTGTGTTCAAGGGTACACCCATGTCGGGAGTTTTTTTGTATAAGTAAACAAAAATGTAGAACCCACTCATTTATACACACACGATGGCATCGGGTGATAGAATCACCTCTAGTTGTAAAATTCCTTCAGGCGTGCAGCTTGACTGTGAGGGCCTATATCTGTGTTTGTGTAGTTTGGTATGCGTGTTCGGCTTGTACTGGTGTTACTAACTGATCCCAGTCAGTGTCACCTTCCCGTAAACAGCCTCTTGTTGTTGACCTACCTCCTTTTTAGACATAAAATGACACACACACACGCGCACACGAATGTGCAACAATCTCTTATTGATTCATTCTGGTTGGTTGCTCGCTGGTGAAGCTGATGGCATGTCAGGGCGCAGCCCTGGAAACATCGGTCAATGATCTCACTCCAGTATGAATAGACCCGAGAGATTAAAGACAAATGCACAACTGAGGACAGAGAACAGCCGCTAGAGTATGGGGGATTTGAGAGGAGATGAACAAGAGGCCGCATCCTCTTTATGACTGATTCATTTACTGAAAAGCATAAGAAAAAAACTGTAAAGAGAATCCAAGCAGCATAAGCAATACATGGGTGCGCATTAAAACAGACTGCTATTAGAAAGATATGACAAGAAAATGATACATTTCCTAACCCTCTAGCTGTCTTTAATGATGCAGTGCATTATACAATAATATCCGATGAGGAGATGTAATCTTTCCTGAGAAAATAGCAGATATACTCTACAATAAAATGCCATTCAAGACCACACAAAATGCGATCAAATATTAAATGCTGTTTTATCACATACTCAACCTTTTTACATCATACAGTCTTTACTGCACGGCTGGAGGGCATTATTTTGTAAGATATCCTGCTGTTTTGTTCATTCCCTTCAAATTACAAATGAGTGGAAACAGAACTGAGAAATTGTAACATCCCATAAAAGCATGCTGTCAGGGTTATGTAAAAGCTTATGTATTTCCCATTAAACAATTTGTTAGGAAAAAATCAAGAAACTAAAAGAACATACAAAATACGTATGCCCGCACAAATCCTGTTGACCAATATTCAAAGGACAGAATAAATATCACCGTAAATGACTAATACTCAGGGGCAGACTGGCCATCAGGAATTTTGGGAAGACTCCCGAATGGCCGATCCAATCGAGGCTGAACCGGTCGATGGTCATCGAGTTTTTATTTTACAGTTTTAGATGTCAGTGGTTACTGGACGTAAGAAAGGGGGCAATCTAATACTTTCAATGTTGAGTCCAATTTGGACTGATTGACGTTTTTGTTGAAATCTGATTGGCTCAGTCATTTTCATCGTGAACGTGTCGACCTGTGACTAGTGTTCCAGCTCACCTCGGCTTATTTGCTGGTCATGTTTTGATTCAGTGCGATGGTGATGTGCTGTATTAGTGTTGACACTACTGAAGAAAAATGTTCTGCTCGCTCCTGCAGGCGCTCACATAAAAGGCCTCCCCATTCCCGGGCCGAATTTCAGTCCCAGTACGTCCTTGCTTATACTTGACATAATCTGGAGATATGTTTAAGCTCCACCACTGTAGCTACCACATGCACTCGGATATTTGGTAAGGTATCAAAGCAAAATCAGGATGTCTGTCGCCTTAAAGAATTGCTGGGGAAAAACTTTAACAGACCGATCACTCTGTTATATGATATAAAACTTCCATGACCAGGAAACATAGTTAAAGAAAAACAGACAAGTAGAGCCTGACAGTTGACATGAAACATGCAAGGCTACAAACACGGAGAACAGAAACCTGTTTTATTCCGGCTTTAATTGTATATCAAATTAAACTCTAGCTGGGATCAGCTCCCGCGACCCTGAATAGGATAAGTGGTTTGGATAATGGAATGGAATTAAACTGTTGGTGGGAAGAACAAACGCATACAGTGCACATGTACAGCCCAGCAGATGTTTCCATATGAAATGTCACGTTTGTCACCGTCACACTTTCAGTGTCTTTACTGCATCCACTTACTCCCTGACCCTCACACATTTGAGCTATGGAGAAACATTCCTGTGGCAAAGTGTTTGAAGCGGTGCAAGGTCCTGTTGCTCCTCTTCTATAAGGAATATCAGCACCCAGCAGAAGCCCCATATGCACATATCTTTATTTTGGACAATTAAAAAAAATGAATTGGAAAAAACAAATTTGGACACTGCTGTTTTAATGTGTACAGTGCACAAACAATGCTGCGTGAGCACTTTTATCAAATCATGTTTTATCAATTCCTACTTACCGACCTATACTGGATTTTTGGAAATTGATATCGGCTGATTTGTGCTGGTTTATAGTTTTAACCATGAGTGAGGTGGTTGTTGCATTTCTTTAAAAAATATGTTTTATGCATATACCACTGATATTACTGTGGCTTATATCGCCGTCCATGTAGCACAAGTGTGGTCATTGCTGTCCTCAGATCAGCTTTGATGTCGATGGATACTTTGGTGTTGCACTGGTTGGACTTGTTGGACTATCTACACACTATAGTGCATCCAGGGAAACCCACGGCCCAGGCATACTGCTGACAAGGTCTTACTCAGACAAAAAACAGATGAGGTGTATTGCATTAAATGATAACAGGAACCTCTCAACACAAGACAGCATTCACAGCTCTCCTTCTTTACTTTGAGTGTCAAACCGTATAACCACAAACCGAGTTCTCTAAACATCCACAGTATTTCATCGGTAAACCTTATTGGAGGCAGTACCCTTGAGGGAGGAAAGGCTCTAGAAGCTGAACTGTAAGTCGCTTTGGATAAAAGCGTCTAAAGCTAAATGACTGTAATGTAATGTAATGTCTTACAGATGTTTAGCTCAGACCTGTTCATATTTCTCTCCTCCAACTGTACGTTCTTTACACTTTCTTTATGCACAAGTTTGATGATAGTTGCTTTAAATATGATTTGAACTGTTAAAAAACTATTTCCTGACCTGATGTCCTTTTTGCTTCTGGTGTTTAAATATAATTTAAGAACCTCACATCACATGTCGATGAAATCAGATGGCAATATCAACACGCTGTTGGCAAACTACTGAGGAACAAGAAACAGGGAGGAAAAGGCCAAACATATGAGTAGCTGTATAGACTGATGTGTTTCCAGCTACTACAAGGCTGTCGGTTCAAATTTACAGAGGTGAAGGACATGAACCTGCCTCTGGAAGTTTCGAGAAGGGCCGCTCTGGAAGGAATGCAGGGCTGCTAAGATTCACAGGTCTTCGGTTACTGGACAGCTTACTTAACCTTTTGATTTACGTTAACCCGTGTATCTTCCTGCTCAATAAAGTTGTGATGCACTGCAACAGTTACATTCATTTGTCCCATGTGTGTAACTTATGAAGCTGTTAGTGAGGATTAATTAATTAATTAATATGACTTATATCCATAACTGCTGTAAATAGTTGTTTTAGTTAACTTTGCATCAGTGATGTAATGTTCTATTGCATCAATATCATCTTAAACCAGACAGGTCAACTAAACAGCACTATAAACAGATGAGCAATGATCTGTGTTAGGATGAGGTGCTGAGCTGATATCCCTTCTGAGTTAATTTAACAGTGTGTAACAGGCCTGTTCCTCAGATGACCTTTTAAAGGAGCTCATGGCATCAAGAGTATCAAAGACCAAGAGTGTCAGATTGATACGGGCCTTTATAGACGAAAAACAGCTGCTTTCAAAAGCACACATACATTGAAAGAGGTCACAAGTTTTCAGCCCTAGCAACTTAAATTTCATAGTCACAAAAAACAGTGAGAGTCTTTTGGATTGTGTCATAGCTGATGACAGAAATCTCTCCTTGTCTCGGGTTTAGTCACAATTCACCATAACCACAGTTTCTCGCAACCTCTGATCGTAACATTTATTTTACCGCCATGGTGTTCGCTAACAATCACTTTAACCTATTTTAAAAGGGAAATTAATTGTGGAATTATAATTTATGCACTTTCTCTTTCCCTTATTTCTTTCCCTCCCTCTCTCCAGGGCCTCCAGGGTTCCTAAACCTCCTCCTGTGGCACCAAAGGTAGGCCTGCTGACAAAACAGAAAATTATATACATTTGAATGCATGGCATGTCTATTTACAGATACAAAAAAAAGTCATGAAATGTTACCGTTTAATTAACGCAAGGTACTCCAGATGAAAAATGTGATTGTAGCTTGATAGATGAATTCAAAAAATATATTTTTTGAATCTATACTTTCTATATTTTAATAAGATGTTGGGATAACTTGTCCAAAACAAATTTTATGTGTTTTTGTTCGTTTAGAAAATGTAATTGTTTTGTAATCGACCAACTTTGGGGTTACTATGCAACGGTAAAAATATACCTGTGACATGAAAAGTTATTTAATTATTGATTGATCCATGACAGTATGACTACATCAAAAGAAAAAAATAATAATTCACCTGGGGTACTAAGTGCTCTAAATACTTTTCTTGACTACCTCAACCCTTCTGAAACGATGCCATACACAATTATTTTGCTGCATGCAACCTTTGTCTTGATTTAAGTAGGTATGTTTTTTCGAATGTTGCTACATTCATTTTTTTATTTTAAATGACAGTTAAGTATACTGATGCCTCGCTATCCCCAGAAAACTCTTAAAGCACATTTACAGGGTCTATTCTAATTGATTTTTTCCCCAGCTATTTCTAAATGAACTGAAACCTTATTAAATAGACGGATCATAGGCTTTATACTGCATAAAGTCAGAGGGACGAACACAAAAACATAACCTGAGAGGCATCAGTATCGTGTGTTTTGTGTTGTGATTTGTTTTTTGTTTGCATGCTCTTCTCTAATGCCGCTAGGACAACAGATCAGACATCATAAAACCAGTGGCCCTCACCCATCCCCCTTCACCACCCCATCCCCACCCTCACTCGTCCAGCCCCTCCACCGTCAGCTACAACAAAGCCCCCAGACCTTACTGGGGCTGTGCGCCAGAGAGCGAATACCCTCCCTTCATCCCATCCCCATCCTCTGCCTTCACTCCCGCCTCCTGCAACACCAGTCCTTTTCCTCCTCCTCCACCTCCTGTCTCTTACCCATCCTCTTCCTCCCCTTCCCCCCCTGTCCTCGTTGCGCCCCAGCCATCAGTGTATAACACACCCATCAACCTCTACTCCACTGAGAACGCATGTGAGGTGGCCATGGGGCAGAGGAGGGGCCTATTGGAGAGTCAGGGTGGAGCCTTGCCTTTGCAGTTAAATGGGTGAGTGGCGTTCTCTCCAGCCAATCAAGCAAATGAATCACTTCTCTGCATTTCATCTACCTCCGACTTTCTGCGTCTTGGTTCTGGTCAAGTTCTCAAATGGGAGATGAGACATCCCTTAGCCTGTCAAAGGTCTACTATAGAATTGTTGGTGTTTTTCCAAGCTTATGTCGAAGTTTATGACCCTGACTCAAAATAGTTTATTCCGTGCAGTTTGCTGGTCATGCTCGCCAGACTCTAGCTTGAAATCTGGAAATCTTTTCAAAGTTCTTCCACATCATTAAATCAGACTGGCATGTCTGTTTGGTGTTTTGTTTAGAGGAGAAAACATTAAAAACCAGATCAAAATACTTAACTGCACATTGTCATGAGATGCTCGGGTTGAGTTGAGCAAGCCGAGTCTAATTAGGGTACCTCTGTTTGTGAGTTTGTATTGTAGTGTGGCAAACTGTTGCTGGTTTGGTTGCCATTTACCAACCAAATTCAATTCAATTCAATTTATTTTTGTATAGCCCAAAATCACAAATTACAAATTTGCCTCAGAGGGCTTTACAATATGTACACATTTGACATCCTCTTGTCCCAGGACCCTCACATCGGAACAGGAAAAACTCCCCCAAAAAAAACCCCATTAACGGGGAGAAGAGAGGGAGAAACCTGTGGGAGAGCAATAGAGGAGGGATCCCTCTCCCAGGATGGACAGAAGTGCAATAGATGTCATGTGTAGAACAGGATAGTGAATTACAACACATTCAATGTAATTACAGCACATTCAATGTATGACAGAACCACGGCAGGAGGCAAGACCTGGTCCAGGTATAACCCGGATACACAGGAACCTGTGAGGCGAGAAAGCACAGAGACTCTGGTGAAGAAGTACTAGGTCAATAATGTGCATTAATGGTATCGGTAATATGAAATAGTGATGAGAGTAATAATAAAAGTGATATTAGCAGTTGGAGTCAGCAGGGCCATGGTAGGAGGAAGGACCAGGGTCCAGATGAAACCATGCTCCATGGAAACCTGTGAGGAGAGAAAGCACAAGGACTCCGGGGAAGAGACAAAATCAGTACTGTGCATTAATGGTATCGGTAATAGGGTTAATAATGAAGATCGTAGTAGATGTCAGCAGGGCCATGGCTGGTGGAAGGACCAGTGTCCAGATAAAACTGCGGTCATGGGAACCTGTGAGGCGAGAAAGCACAAATACTCCAGGGAAGAAGTAAAGTTAGTAATGAGCATTAATGGGACATCAATGCATACAGACAGAGGTGAAGAAGAGGAGGAGAAAGGTGCTCAGTGTATCCTAAAGAAGTCCCCCTGTAGTTTTTGCCTATACCAGTTTGTCTAAGGGCCGGTCCAAGGCAAGCCAGAGCCAGCCCTAACTATAAGCACTATCAAAGAGGAAAGTCTTAAGCCTACTCTTAAATGTGGTGAGTGTGTCTGCCCCCCGGACTGAAACGGGAAGCTGGTTCCACAAAAGAGGAGCTTGATAACTGAAGGCAGAAATCCCCAAACAGAAATACTGTCAGTTATTTGAGTACACCGTCATGTTCGAGAACTTCTATTACTATTGTACCAGTTTGGAAACACTGATATGTAAGCAAACTAAAGTGGGCTAATGTACCATTTGTTAACATGAGAAGGGAAATTCTCCACTGAAAGAGTTTTAATAGCTAGCTTCTTGTAATGGAAAACTGGATAGTTGATGTACTTTGAAGGAGCTTTTAGCAGTCCAGTAAAATAATGGAACATACTGAAACATAACTTTTTTCTAGGTTGAAATGTAGGATTTCAACATACAGTTTACTTAAAATTGTAGAAAAGATGACAATTGAAATCACTATGAATGTGCATGGATGGAGTAAATTATCCTTGGGAAGATGGCTGTATATATTTGTACTCATATTAACACATATTGCCATGAAACAAATCAAAAAGTACTCTCCCTCCCACTCCAGTTAGTTTGTAAGGGCATTTTTACTTTCATTTTTTCAAAAAGCATTCAAGATATTTTACTTAAAGAAACTTTTCTTTGTGAAAGTACACCTCTTCTACTGTATCTTGTATCGAAGGCAGCACCACATGTAAAACACATCAATGGTTACTAGCACTTGAAAATAACATAGCTAATACTTTCTACTCAGCGCCTCTCTTTACATAATTCCCACCTTCATCTTCTATGTTTCTGTCTCAACCCGACTCTCCTCTCTCAGGAGGCATAGTGAGTATGGCTATGCTGTGATTCTATAAGCTGTGTATATATAGCCTGCGTTGGTGCTGTGTGGCATTCTCTTTGCTCTTGCAGCAAATCAGTCAGTCAATAAAGGTTTCAGCCCTGAATCCACGTAGATTTTCTCTTCACAGACTAACACACTTCACGCCACATTTTCATTCACTTGTTCATTCATTCTTTTAGAGATTCACCTCAAAACAAAACAAGATATGGATGTTTTTGATTTGTTGCATACTCCTTTTCTGACTCATCATTTCTACGTTGATCTTAACGTGTATGTTCTTTCTGCACTTTTTTCTGTGGTCAACACTGAGAAAAGGATCAGTGGTTTCTCTTTCTGTGACACTCGGCAGACACCAGTGATCTGCACAATATAACCTTACACCATGCAGCTGTGGTCACACACACACGCACGCACAAGCTGCCTTTCAGTTGAGTACATAGCTTTCCCCAAGATGTCATTTAATAGCATGGGATACTTTAATAAGGCAAGATCTGGATCTGTCTTTAGTATTTTTATGACTTTAACTTGCTTTCCTCTCTTAACCATTTCTATCTCAATGTTCTTCTCATTTATTTTTTTTTACATCCTCTTTGCTTTTATTCCCAGTGACTGTTCAACAACTACAGTAGTTAAGTAACTGTCATCTACAGCATAGATCAACATACAGGTTCAGGTTGATGCAGTTGGTTTATTCCAGTATCAGTTAATGCATTCATTCCTTTTAATCTATTGCTGATGTGACAATGTGAGACAGTATGTGTGTCCGTACTTGCGTCGTGCTTGCCTGTTTGCATGCTGTACTGTAAAAGAGCTGTGTGGTTCGTTTCAGAGGGGATTTTGTGAATGTTTTTACTGTAAATTGGCAATAATTTGGATGTGTCAATACTCTGTCTTTCTTCCTTCCTTTCAACCCTTATTTTCTGCTTTGCAGACTGCGGCATCTTCTCAAGTCACAAAGTTAGTCTCTAAAGCATGCCAGGTTATTAGTGTTTGTCAGCCTGCCTTTCTTTTGACTCTTCCACCTCTCTCTGTACCTGTGTGTCTACTTTATTGTGGCATCTGCATGCATTTGTTTATGACTTTACTGCAGAGAATGATTGGTGATAGCAATGTTTTATCATTTTCATGTTTAAATTGAGCAAGAACTGCAGCACACATACATTCAGGTAATTCAAATTTTGTGTGGGAAACATGCTGAGGCTACAGTATGTTTTACTGTAAATCACAAAAAAAATATTTTGACAGAGTGGCACACACACACACACACACACACACACACACACACACACACACACACTGTCAGACACTGTATAACTGTAAGTGTGTGACCAGGCTCACATAGAGCCGTCAACACACTCACACCCACATAGCTGCTGCTGTGACAAGAATGTGTTCATCATCAGTGTGCTAGGTGAGTGTGTGTGTGTGTGTGTGTGTGTGTGTGTGTGTGTAGCCAATTAGTAATGGGCCAAGGACAACTGTAGATTTACACACATTTACTGTTCATACGTTTTTAGAAACACAAACAACAACAACTTAAAGAAAAAAAAATATCATCATGTTTTTTATTACCATGTTTACTGTCCAAACAGTCCAATTTTGAATGACTATACTTCCGTAGAAACCCAGACGATCCAGCAGTACCACCATGTGGTTGAAAATAGAACTCACTTGTATTTAGAAACTGGTGATCCGATCAAATGTCTCCGTGGATATTTTGACTCTGTTTTGCATGCATTGGTAGTTGTGGCTCATATGTTTTTCTTTTTCTTTTCTCAAGCTATATTCTTCTGCCTCCTACTGCCTGCTTTTAACACTTCCTTTTGATTATTATTTTTTAAATAATTGAATTCATTCTTCATACTTGTATCTCTTCCTCCTCTACTTTATTCCCCTTCAGTGGACCTCACAGTATTTTGAAGTAAGTCTTTTCAGATTGTGTCTTCATAACTGTGAACGTTGCTGTTTTATTTTTCCCGCCTCTATTCAGTCTATTTCTGTTTTCTTCTTTCCTGCTTTTCTCTGTCAATGTTTTTTTTCAGAAAACCCCAGCCACCAAGGTATCAGATTGGTTCAGAACTAGACACCAAATATATTTAACAAAGTGCGGTGTGTTTTTTACCCCCTTTGTTGTCTAATAAGCACAAATTGTAGGTGAATTTGTTGACAGTGTGCCACATTGCCACCTCATTTAACCTGCAGTCTAAACAGTTATTCCATTCCTCTAACTGTGTGTGAAATAATGCTAATACATGTACTGTATATCAGTCTAAATCCTTGATTGAAATTAACCACCAAACCTAAACCAGACTAAACATAGCTTTGTCTGACAACATGCTCTGATGGAAAGAGCTACTTACTCAAAGTAGTACGTCTAGCAGTACAAAATGGTTTATTGGATCCTGCAATATTAAACTTTTCACGTTAGTATGCTATAATGCCTTCAGGGCAATGACGTCAGTCTACATCTCCATAACTTTGATCATTTATATGAGAGGGAGGATGTAAAATGAAAAGTATATTTGCTGATGCCATCCATCCTGTTCTATACCCTGTCCTTCCAGAGTTCCCAGGAAACACATTGTGGACACAGACATCCATTTTTACCATGTGCCCACTCATGCTGATGCCAGCAGGAAGCGCATAACGGAGGACACAGAGGACTGGCGCCCACGCAGCGGGACAACCCAGTCCAGGTCTTTCAGGATTCTGGCTCAGATCACCGGTACCGAGCGCGGTACGTTACTCACTGAAGTGCACACGGTGACGACGTTTGCATAGTCATTACCCCGTCTTTTGTTAGTGCACCTGAGCTAATGAAGCGACACATCTGAGCACAGGGCGACCTCCATACATAGGGCTGACAAACATTGCAACATCACGATGCTGACTGTGTATCGTTTTCTTTCTAAATCGAAAGCTTATTATTTTCTTTTATGGACTTTCTATTCTTTCCCTTTTAGCTCAAGAGGAGGAAACCGACGCAGCCAAGAACACAAAGTAAGTGCAATGAAACTGCTTACTGGGGTTTTAATAGCCCCAGACTCCCCGTCATCAGTTTTTTTTTATTGTTATTTGTATGAATAAGTGCATTGTGTGGAATAACAATACATTTCATTTAGTTATTTGTTTTAACCCACTCAGTCGGTAGCCTCCAACACATAAATGCCACGTTTACATACATAGAGCAACAGGAAATGTGACTGCGGATCTCTGTGGCACAGCCCGGCAATTCTACTGATGCTGTGTGGCCTCTTCCTGTCTAGACGGCAAAGAAGGGATCACATTTGAGCCATTAAGTCGAAAGCCAGATCCCTGTGCACTGTACAGTATGTCCATTTTTAATCGCACCAATAAGTTCAGAATGCAGTTTTAATTAAATTCCCCTCTGAGATTGCTGAAAGCTGGTAGCTGACAGTGTTTTCACCTGTCCTTGCCGATCAAAATGTAACTTCATGAGATTTTTGTCCATGTGCTACTACTGGTTGTTTGTGGATGTGACAGCCTTGCAGTGCCGCATGTCATGATCTGTGATCGTGTTGTTGACAATCATGGCTGGACTGTTGGTCTTGTGGTCCGTGTGATGTGAGTGGTCCATTGGCTGTCCATAGCTCTTGCTGGTTTGTGGCGATACACGTGATCGCCGAGTGTCTGTGATCACTTGTGTTAACATGCTGACAATCCCGCTGTCCGTGGGTGTTGTTGTTGTCATGGTTGAATTAATTCATCATTTCAGTCCATCCTGGCCATGATCCGTTGGCTGCATTGAGACCTCACGACACAGGAGGTAAAGCTGCAGTTGGTCACTATTATAAAGATAACTTTTAACATTTGCTGCCACTATATCCTGACAGTAGTACATGGGACAGATAATCTGTCTAAGGAGTCTCTTAAGCAGCTGTCAATTAGATGAAGCTTGTGAACTCTGATCAAATATGAATCCAGATTCTGTATTGCCATTTTCTCACCTCAAATGTTTTCAGAAACACATTTTAACAATTTAGCTGTAAAATGAGAACTTTTACTTTGTTTGGGCTCAACTGTTTTCAACATGGCGGCCAGGCCTCAAACTTTCTCATTCAACAGCTAAACGGTACACGCTACACATTTCCACCCCATCAATACCTTTCCTGTTTATTATCAGCTTCTTGTTTGTGCCAACAGCCCTTTCCGTATCATCAGGCTTTACTTGTGGCATGGCTTACATTGTATCTCATCACAGACTGCAGGGCATCTACCCTACTTTTCCTAAATCCTTATTTTCTCTCTCGTTTGGTGTTTTTTCTCTTCTTTTCTCTCTCTTCTGGTGATGGCAGAGTGAAAAAGACCAACACTCGGATGGTGATTGGTCCTAAGTACAACGAGCTGAGAGACTGGCACCACGGAGTGTCTGCTCGCACCCTCAATGTCCAGTAAACCAGTAGACTGTGTGTGTGTGTGTGTGTGTGTGTGTGTGTGTGTGTGTGTGTGTTTGATTGTCTGCCTGTGTATGTGTGCACTA
>NW_022280047.1:5742328-5768301 GCF_004355925.1 Anarrhichthys ocellatus
CTGCTGAAGGGATAAATGCTTATGGACTTGTGGAAATAAAGGAAATAAATCAAACAATACTGGAGTGAACGCTTGTAAAGGAACTAGTGGAGTTTCTTTGTGTACGTGTGTGTGTGTGTGTGTGTGTGTGTGTGGGCTTGTCCTTTACTGTTTCTTTATGTGGCTGTACTGCGCTGGCCTCATTCAGACCTTTTAATGAAGTGCTGCTTACGTGCTCAGCCACTCCACTGACTCCAGCCATAAAGGTATACTGCTGCGTAAATACTGACTTTTATTAGTGTGTTGACCTCATTATACATGAATTTGGGTTTGGTCACAGCATTTGTATGCTCCTCTCTGTGTACAAGGTAGTGATTTCATGAAACCAGGGCTATCTGCATACTAATAAAAGCTAAAACATTTATTTGGATAGTTAGGATAAAGTATTGAGTTTAAAATGTGTCACCAGCGTATTTGTGTGTGTTTTTTCCACATTAATGGGTTTGGAAGACAAGTAATCCAAAGTTTTTTATTAAATGGGATCCAATAAAATACTCTGAACAAATTAAAATATGTAGTTGTCAATCTGCATCTCTGCCTATCACAGACTTCCGACTACATTAATGTATTGTCTTCCCTAGAGATACATAGTACATACACTGACTCCATACTGTATATTGTAATGTGCTGGCTGTGATGCAGGCAGCCAACAGGACCGGTTCCCACGGTGGTGAGAAAAGGCAGACAACATTTTAATGGACCTCTCAGTCTATGTTCATTCTTATTAAACATGATGTGATATACAGATATCTCAAATGTGTAAATAGGCAAACCCTGCAGCCTATTATGGAAGTCTGCATACAGCTAATGAGAGAGATGCAAAACTGTCAGTCCCACTTTTTTTTTTTTACAAATGCACTACATCACTGCACTGCTGGGAAGGTGTGTGGTTTGGATTAAGAAGGCTATTGCTGAGGTTATTGAATATAGCAAATCTGGCTTTGGTCTGTCTGATAGTGCATTAGTTATGAATGTCCCTTCATTTTATTTGGACTGTTGCAATGTCATGAGAGACACTTCAAACCCATATATAAGCTTTTTATGAAAAAAAGTGTCTTTTAATATGGTGTCATCTGAAAAGTGGGAAGAGAATTCAAAGTTTTCTTGCATGTATATTATATAAAAAACAATATCTTATTTGATATGCTGCTGGAATGTAAACAGATCAACCAGATCGCTGCTGAAAGACATTTGTATGGTATAAGGCAAGTCAGGAAGGCTCTTTTCAGTGAGCAGGTTGTTCAGCTTTGATGGTGTGCAAAGTGACTGTATAAATGCTGTTAATGCTTGCAATGCAACGGTATTTTTTGAGGCCCTTGCTATGTAAAATATGTCTCCAGTGCCTCTACATTTATTTCAACCCTAGGTTTACTCTCTGCAGATTTAATCACAGTTAATTCCTTGGCGATTGTAATGGTGTTGCATTTTGAAAACAGCCGGACGTCTGGTGGCTGAAATGTATCTTCTGTGTTTTGAGTTAAAAAAAAAAATACTATTAATACTGTAGCTAATAAAATGATTACGTGTTTTCCTTGTCTTCCTTTCTTTCTGTTTCTGGTGTCCCTTTCCTTCCTTCCATTCTCCCCTTCTTCCTCAGTTCCTCCACTCTTTACTCTTCTAGTTGTCCCACTGAATCTAAGACAAACAGTGGGCAGGTCACGTATAAATGGTATAAATCATCATTAAACTTGTGACACCTTTTTTTTACACCTCTCCACCTGTCATGTTAAATTGTCCCACAACACGGCAGTCACTTTTAAATAAAACAGCATTTACGAAAAGGCTTTTTTAATGTAATCACAGGTACTAACTAACCATGCGTGTTCACACATGTGGCCAATCATTTGATGTGTTACAAACTGAAGTTTAATACACTGTGATTTTGCAAGCTATAACACAGTTTTCACATTAGAGCATTTACTGATCACTTTAACACCTCCACTATAACAAACTCCTTCTTCAATCTAACTATATATTTGAAATGCATCTAAAAACTATTATGTGTTATTATGGTCTGCTATCTGTTATCTGCCAGTGACAGATCTCCAACACATCAATCCATTGACCAAATAGAGGTTTCACGCTCAGCCTTCAGTGGACTGAATGATGCAGGAGCCACGTCCACATCTGATCACATTGACCAACCACAGCCACAGGTGGCAGGCTCGTCAGCCAATCAGCAATGGCCAGAGGAGGGCGCTACAATCCCCAACTATTTCCTCGTTTCTGAACCTGGCAGCTTCTTAAAAACTCAATATCAAGAGAACAATGCCTCATCTACAACACCCCTTCACTTAGTTGCCATCCCAATGACATATTCAAGTTCTTTTAACATGTTTTATCAAGTACACCCAACCCATTTGTCTAATATCAACTATCCATTAGCTCCAATGTATGTACCTTTGACGCACACTAGTTCAACCCCAAGCCAAATACAATTATGTCAAACCCAAACGCCAAATAACACGTCTCTTGATGCGATGTTAATGCCAGCACACGTCCCACATTTTCTCGGACCGAGTCCTGTTTGTACCCACACTCCAGCATCCCGTTTACCTGTTTCTAGTGTATCGCCTGCTCAAGAACTTAACTTGTCACCAGGTAGCGACTCCTCATTAGTTCAAAACCAAGCACCTGAGGCTTCTTCTGATCCTGGCCCTGTCCTCAGGCCAGCTGCTTCAGATGGTGCAGTTCCAGAGCCACCAGGCTTTCAACAGCTCACAGATGAAAGGTACATTGAGCTTGAGATGTTCTATTAATGCTGACAGCATTACACTAAAATGCATAATAGGTCGAAAAAAGGATTTGACTGTTATCATTTTCTTTACTTTGTACTGCCTTGGTCTAGCAATTCCCATGTGACACCACTAGAGGACAGCACAGACTCAAGGTCGTTTCACTGATGATGATGGTGATGACCACAAATTATATAGACAAGCTACCAAATCTCTAAAGGCCATGCAGACTCGGTTTGACCTTTCTCCTCAACACAGGTGCTGCGCAACACTTCAAATACTTGATGCACATGAAGTAAACTTTTCGGTGACAGGTCATTAAATTGCTTCACTTATCTGTGCAATTTGTGTGTCTGTATGTGTGTCCCTTCAGTTCTGCAGCTCAAGTCAATACTCGTCTATCTCGTATATCAACACGTCATCGTGTTTTTTCTACCAAACCAGTCAGGTACAGTGCCACTTAAGTGTTGCGAGAACTACAAATTAGGTCACTGTTAGGAGGAACGATACCAATCTGCCACAATTACTGAAACAATGTTTTTATCATTTTTTTCAGTATTTTCTGTGGAGGAATTTAATTTCACTTTGGTTACGTATTTGTAAACAGGAGAGAGATCCTGTCAAGTCCTCTGGACTTCCTGCCCAGAGCAGCCCCCTGCCCCCCTCCTCTCACCCCCAGCGCTCCCAAACAGCCCACACAAAACACACAACCTAAGCACAGCAGTCCGGTGCGGGCGAGGTAAACAGAGTGTTCCAGTGTTGTGTGTGTGCTTCACCCTGAAAGTATCCTTCTGTGTTCCCTGCCAACACCCTCTATCTTTAGGCTTTAATTGACTACTTCTGAAACCCTTTTCTCTTTCTATCTTTTTTTACACAATTGACACATTGGATCCGTCACGATGTACCTTTCCTCCTCTGCCTCCTCAATGTGTCATCGCCTTGTCAGAACAACTTATCAGAGCAGTCCTTGGCCTCCGGAGAAGGCAGTGTCTCACTGCTTATTGGACGCCCTGCTAATCACTCCAATCACTCAAGCGCCGCCGCTACGCTTGAAGAAGAAGAAAAAGAAGCGTCGTAGCGTCAGTGAGCTGCAGCTGTCGAAGAACAAGAGGTAGACGGGGCAGACCTGGACACAACTAGCTTTAACTTTCTTGACTGCTAGAGAATTGTTCTTTGACACTGTTTTAAGTTTAAAACAATTAAGAAAAATCAATATTAATCATTAATTCATTTCGTATTGATTGTGGTTTAAATTTGAATACAGTTTTGTCCATGTCTGAGTCCAGGAAAGAGTGACAATAATATACTCATCTACTTCACAAATAATGCGATATGACGTGTGGACACTCATTCACTCATTGATGAACACTAATGTGATGTGATGCATGTTTGTTTCACATTAATAGCACTCAAAATAATTTCAACAAGGAAGACGACGATTTGTTGTGTAATTTGACTAATATAATTATTTATTTTTTAATGGTAGAGGTATACCTAAATGTATCATGTAGTTTAAATAACCTGTGAGTCCACTGAACATGCCATTCATTGCAGTGAAGAAGCTTTGTTTAGTAAGAGCTTGCCAGCAATGAGAGACACGGTCCATATGTCTCTGTGGAGACAACTCATGACATTCCGTGGTCACTGTGAAACAACTTGGCAGCATCTCACAGAGATCAGTCAGTGGCTAGTCGACACAACTGCACACATTTAAACCGTGAAGTATTAAAAGTGTATGCGTGAGGGAGAGTTTGAGTGCGTGGGTGTCTTTGTCATTGTGTGTGCGTGTGTGAATGCACATGGAAGATATAGTGTGTGAGGATTGAATGCGATCCAAAGAATATCACAGTGCTATAGACCATCTGTTGTGTGGTGGAGAGAGCTGCTGGACAGCAGTCAGCTATTTTAATGGACCATTTGTTCAATGTTCAAACCAAACCAACACATTTATGAGATGCATAAAACAAGTTCTCGTCGGAGCTACAGTACACAAGGGGTTACTTTTTAACATATGTAAACAGTCGGGGTACTGAGATGTACTCTTTTTACTCTATCACTTCATATCAGCAAACAAGAAGTCTTATTTTCAGCCGGTGCTGAAAACAAGACTTCAGATAACATAATGACAGGAAAAACTAGAAAGAGCTCAGTACTCAGTAGAGTGCAGATCTCTACCAGGTGTGTCTGCAATGACCACTACTGTATTGTGTAATCCCAATTGGCTAATCCCCCTTTAGGTGTCAGGTGTAAACTGTAAGGTGTCGTAAAACGCACTTCATTTAAACTCAAAAACAAGCGGCAGTTAATGCAGGCAATCAGTTCGAAGCCATCGTATAAGACACGTCGTACATTCTTGCCAAAAACAAAATCAAACTTCAGCCGATGAATGGTGGTGAGGTAGTGTGTGTACTGGTAGTTCCATCTGTGGTTAGCTAAAACACACCGTCCAAAACAATAAAAGTGAGCCGCTGAGCAGCGGCGGAGAGCTATGCAGCAGTATTTCCATTAGCTGTTAGCTAAACACACCACATACTGTTATCCCCCCCACTGTGGCCGCAGAGTCGGAGATGGGGGGTCGCAGATGCACTAAGCTGTGTAATCACTAGCGGCTCCTACCGGGCCAGGGACCGGTTAACAGTAGTGAGTGAGGAGTCAGCAGGAAGCTAATGGCAGTATATCCTTGAGCATTGGAGCCATAACAGGGCACCCAATATATTATGCAGTTTGTTGCAGCAGAATGCGAGATAGCCGTGGACAGAGGTGCTCACTCACTCACTCACTCACTCACTCACTCACTCAACACACTCTGACGCCAACACACACAGGACTGATCGCATGATCCTCCTGGCAGAAATAACAACAGAGATGCAGAGCATCGGCCGATGACAGTGTAGTGATACATGATTTTAAATTTCTATGTTGCACTGTATTAATGTAAAAAAGTGTAGAACACTGAGACAGAACAAGAAGATGGATGAAAAGAAAATCAATGTATTCCTCTCTCCGTCCCTCCTTCCTCCCATCCCTCTTTAATCATCCCTTCAGTTAACAAGGTTCATATGTGACCCAGTGCGTCCAGATGGTCAGCTCTCTAACTGGCTACTATTGAATCAGAACAGCGGGGCCTCCATTAATCAACCAATCACAGTCTTGCAGAATACAATTAAGTTCCCATATAATTGGCCTGATTGGTGGAGAATATTAACGAGCTGTGCTGTAATTGGCTCTAATGAATGAAGGACTGGGGAGCATCTTATTTCCTGCTCTACTTGTCACCTGTTTTTAGCCAATTACCAAAGCTAATGAAAATGAATGTCGTTAGCTTGTTCGCCACGATAATTTGAATGGATGTCACTCTAGCCTTTAATCTCACAGAGCATTATAGCTCCATAGCATAATGAGGAGGTCTTTTCTGTTCTTCACAGGACCGTTCTGCTTGGTAAATTGGCGCCAGCTGATGCTCTTGTTTCTGTTTCAGTATAGAGAAAACTGCAAATTTAGTTTGATTAACTAGCCAGAAAGCTTACTGATTTACTTGCTTAATGTGCTACTTTGCTAGCTTTATGGTGACTTATAGCAGTGGTTGGGCAACCTGGGGGTCACTCATTGGTTTAATTGCTCACAGCTAATGTCTAAAGTATGGCCATGAATAGAATGGGAGCAAATGAAAGAGCTATACAAGCGGGTGTGGAAGTGCTGTTGGTCATGCAAAATTGTTGGCAGTAGGTAGAATGTAAATACTGAAAATGGTAATGAAATTGTAGCATTTAATTATCAGTATTTATTTATTTGCACTTTTAGTATTTTTTTGTTCATTGGTACTTTTTAAATATACTTATATAATGCTTATGTAAATGCCTTTTACAGTTATTTTCTTTACTACTTGTTTACATTCCTAACCTTCATTTGTCCAGCTTTGTTTTCCTCTTTACTAGCTGTTATTCTATATCTGTGTAAGTAAATCTAGGGACATGCAAAAAAAAAATTCTGCAAGAGCACACGTGCTTGTCAAATAAATCAGATTCTGAAATTGTGGCTATGGCACTGTCTGCCTACTGTCTATACTCTCTTTCTCTCACTCTGGCTATAGACTTAAGAAGTTAGTATTGGCTCCTCCTGTCAGACACATGGTATACAAAATGATAAGCAGATAATAAGAATGAAGTGAGATGTTCTGCAGTGTGACAGTCTCTTTCCTATGGAGAGTACTTAAATCAGGACTGTATCAGCCGAAGGCTGATTAGCTGGAATCAATGCTAACAAAACAGTCCACAGGGTGCATTCATCACAATGCTTGTCACTGCACTGTAGCTTGTGTGCTCATTGTTTAACATTGTTTATATTCATTCATCAGATTCCTTTTCTAACCATGTGCCCATTCAGTTAAGATTCACATTGTGTTCGTGTTGTCTTCTTTGTATTTGACAATAACAACTACTAAGGGTCGGATTGCCATTTTGGACAGCTATATATAACCAACTATCTCCGTCACTTTGTGTGTATGTTGCTTTCCTTATTTCTGTGATATGTTTTCCTCTCACACCAAAGGGTGTCTTGGCATCGGTCTGCCACAGAAGAGGGGGACCCTCTCTTCTCTTCTCCCGTCAATGCTGTCTATGTCTTTAGGTACATTTAAAGTCTCCTCTCCTCTCCTCTCGTTGTGAGTTGTACATTTGACCACATCTCCCACAACTGCTATTCCACAGTACTTATTCAGAAAGCTTGTGAACTCTCTGTAGGGACCATTTGATGTTGTGGCTCATGGCAGAGGCAGGGAGGTCAGCTCATACACAGAGCATCTACTGAGGTGTAGTTGGCACACAGACGTATGCGACCGTCTTCCTCTATCTTTCTCTCTGTCGCTCTCTGCCTGTTGATTTACCTCATGGTTTCTATCACTCTCGCTCATTTTTTTTCTCTTTCGCTCTTTCTCACTCACACAAAACAAACAGGCAAAACTCAACGTAACTATGACTGCAGTTGCCACAACACTCGTCTCCCATGAGTCCCCGAACAGCCAAGCACAAGGGGAAGACAGCAGTGATCCGACTGTTGGCATCGGCCACAAATATGCATTATGGGTGTAATATGTCTGGGGAGAGATTGCTGGCCCACCCAAGCTCCTCAACTGGCACTGATGAACACACACACACACACACACACACACACACACACTTGATGTTACTCATAGAGATGTTATTCATTTTGCATCATATTAAAGGGCAATGGAGAGTTTGAGGCTCTGAGGCCACATTTGATTGAAGAGCAGAGACATTTTGCTCCGTTCCACCGCGATAGACGAGCTCTGGCACCTCCGCGAGGACAGGAAGTTAAACGCAAAAGGACTTTTAAAGCCTTTCTCGTTTGTTTTTTTAATAACTAACCAGCAAACTTTATTTTTTTCAATGTATAACTTAATTTCAATGAAGCAAGAAAACCTTTTTATGAAAATATGTCGTACCATATTTGTTTTTATATTTAATGTATTATCTATGTGATTAATAACGGTGATGTGAAATGTTGTGAAAAATCAGTCAATACAACCCTAAATAAGAGAACAAAAAATGTTTTTTTCCTAGAAAAGGAAAGAAGGTGCTGCCCTACGTAGACCCAATTAAATGTTTTTCCTGATAAAAGCATTGCACAGTGAACAACTTTAACAAGCAGACAGTTTGCATCATGAGGAAGTATTTCGCTTAAATATGTATGTTTTGTCCTGCAAGTGAACAATTTGAGAGAATGTGTGAACTCAAAAGAATATATATCTGCCAAAAAAAAAAGGTTTTGCCTTACTACTCAAAACACTATCGCGGATATTACACGTTTACATTTCTTTAGAGACAAACTGTGTCACCCAGTTTTACAGCACTGTTGGCTGAATATAAACTGAAAACCCATCATTGGGTCAATTTGTCTATTTTGTGTTGAGAGCTGATCCTGTGAGGTCATTTCCCCTCTTCTGTCAATTGAATTTAGTGTTTTGGCATCGTTTGATATGATCACCGCTAAATTTTACTGCAGAGTCTCTCAACATTTCTCAGCCTTTGACCCAAATGTAAAATTTAGTGGGCTCATGAACGTGCCGTGGGGATTCATTAAGTGCGTCTCTTCATGACCTCAATGAAGCGTCCAAACTCTTACATTTAAAAAAAAAAAAGGGAGATGGCAACAATATCTATATATATATGCGGTAGTTGTAAAATATAGAAATCATCCACTGAAAAAGGTAAACCCTAAACTGCACTATAGGAACTCTGTCTCCCCTCCATCATTAGTGCTGCCAGTCTGGCATTTGTCTACAGCACACATGTGGAATGGGCGCTTTATTTCACTCTAGCGTGGTCCATTACTCTCTGTTAAGTCATTTATATTGATATACTGGCATCATTATTGAATGGGTGTGCTATATCGTCAGTGCTGTGCAAACCTACTCGTCTCCTATCCATCATGGGGCCGGTGGCCTGGACTCTGTTCTGCTGTGAAAGTGGCAGATGGGCAACATATTTGTGCTCAAGTAGGAAGTGCACCATGAAGTTGAGTACTGTACTGTTTTGGCTGTAGCGGCCATGCTGTGTTTTGTTTGGTACCATATTTGTCTTTGCTCTGTCAGCAGGTAGGTGGTCTGGAACCTGTCTTACTGCATTTTGACAGGAACTTGAAAAATGAGAGCGTGCTTGCGTGGCGTTTCTTTTTTCTAATGGCCACGGAAACAGCATCTTTGTAAGATACAGACTGAGCAGGAGGCAAATAGCAACCATGTCTTTTTGCAATCTAAGCAGTGCAAATTGAGTTTCATGTGCAGGGGCCATGGTTTCTGATGTGTTTTCATTCAATTAATTACATTTCAAAACCTATTAATTGATTTACATATCATTTCCAATTTTTTCTCTCTGCACAGTGAGGAAGGGGAGGAGCCAGAACCCAACAGCCATGAGTCTGCAGTTGTCAAGACCATGATCAAAGGACCTGTTGCCATCCAGGGTAAACACTGTGTGTGTGTTCCACTTGTGATAGCAGCTCATCTTTGATGTTTTTTTTTATTTACTTCTTCCCACATTAACAACGAGCACTGGTTATTGCCAGCTGTAATATTTCCACTCTGTTTAAAATATGATTCATGGGTCGAGGAAGAATTGGCATGTGTCCTATTAATCCACCGAAATAACGTTTTGTGAAGGCATTAAAGAATACAGAATGTATTCATAATATATAGGTTTCAGCAACTAAAATACATTTTTTGTTCATCGAGCCAATTGCTGCATGAAATCTGTGAAATAGTACATTACCGCCTAAGTTCCGTTGCAAAATCCAACAAAAGTGTATCTGTCTGACTGTGTGTGAGTTGCTTTTACTGTAAGCATGTTGTGGGAGTGTTTCACTAAATTAACTATAGCGGAGAATAATCAGACTAATGTGCCTCAACTGTTTTCTTAGCATAAGTCACGGTAAATGCTGTAGAGTCCCCCAAAATAGATTCCTAAGAATAAAACTCTCATTTAGGAATTGAACTAAATTTTATTTCAAGTATGTATTTTGATTGATTAATGTATCCGACCTACAGTTCAACATAATATTGTTATTTTTTTCTTATACAAAAAATGTTTGGTTCCAAATCCTGGCATAGTGTAAAACTGATTTACTGCTGTAGGATTGAATGTTGTTTCAGCCAGTTAGCAAGGGGGACAGAGGCTTATTTTCCGTGCTTGAAGCGTGACACATGTTGTGAAATAGGTCACTGCAGACTTTCTTTTTCTTTTCTCGTCTTTTTCCTCTGTGGAAGCCCATTAAGCAGGCGGGAAGGCCCCGCTCTGCCTATGGCGCCTTGCTCACTCACACGTGTAGCAGTTTTACTCCGTTAGAAAGATAATATTTACTGAAGGGACCTGTCGGGAGTTATGAATAAAGTTTTAAAGGCAAGCCACAGAGCTGCAGTATAATGGCCCTACTCCATCTGCACTCAGACCATAGATTCAGAGATTGAATGTCTTTTCTGCACATTATTCTGCTTTTCATGTACATACCAACATATACATTACGTCTGTGAGTATATATTTATGAATCTAGCCTAATATGCTTCAACTTTTACCCCATCCATTCTGTCAGCACAAGTCAGTTCTCTCCCTGATGTAATTGCCACTCTACAAAAATCGTAAACGTAGTCACTTACCCATGGACCCAGGCTCATGAAAATATACTACTAGCCGTATAATGCCCTAGAAGCAGTAAGCCACTGATCCGTTATGAATCCTTAGTTGCAGTTAAGGAACCCAGACCGTCGGACACTGCCTTGTTGCAAATGCCTATTGTAAAATACTGTATATTGGCATGATGTTCAAATTCGAAAAATAAATAAAAAATAGGTACTTTTAGTGACAAACCTACAGAGAATTATCACCTGAATTTGCAGGTCTATAAAGCTCTACAGAGCTTTACAGCAAGTTTCAGCTCATTGCTGTTTAACCCGTAAGTTTTGGTTTTGGTTCACTTCTGTTCAAAAACAGAGCTAGAAGAAGAGTGAATACAACTATTGTATTTATCCAGAAACACAACTCCAAATCCATTTGAATGTTGCTCTGCTGGTTGTTTAAATAAGCAGCTGTTTGCTACCAACTTCGCTAGATCAACGTGTTGATATGTTCTGTTCACAACTTGTTTCTGCTGCCCCCAAGTGGCCAAACAAATCTGTTATTGCAGGTTCAACCAGGGATTAACCTCTGGGTCTGATAAGTGAAGCCAATGAAGAAGTGCTTTAAATTTGGATTATTTTTAGTAACCAGAAGACGTGACGACTCTGCTTGCAAAAATAAGTCAGATTGTATTGAAGTCCAAGGAGAAAATGGCCCTACTTCTGACTTGATTTATTACCATACTAAACTTTGTAACATGAGTTTATGTTCTCAAAAGCTAATTTCAAGTCTTCTTCAATACAGCATGATGTTCATTTTGGTAAATGATGGTCCCATTTACAGTAAAATAGAGGGAAACGCAGGGTATGCTTTAGGAGTTGGCTACCTTGTGATTGACAGGTCGCTACAATGGCATTTCCGGTCTGGGAGTTGTCCTTGTTTTCGGTCCTACAACTTTTACCTTTTCACTGTGTGTTTTAAGACCATAAAAGTGATTGTAACATTTTGGTCACCTAAAAATGTCTTCATGCGTTCGGTTGCTCCACCCTCTTGTGTCACTTCTGGTGATGGTGATGGACAAAATGCTGAACAAAAGGTTCCAAACGGTAGTCCACGGACCAATAGGTGACGTCACGGTGACTGCGTCCAATTCTTACATACAGCCTATGGGTTTAACCTGAAATTAATTCCTTACAAGCCCCAACATTTTATGTAAACCCGGCCCCATTCCTAGCCGAAACAGACACACTTAAACATGGCATGTTATGGTAAATCCAAGCTCTAAAAGTAGCCCTAGCCTCCCCAAGCACACACATACAAAAACAAATCTCCATCCACAGTGTGGAGATCAAAGGCCAAGCTACATGTTTAGCCAGGTGTGGGTCTGGGTTTTAACTGAGGGGATGTCTTGGTGGTCTATGTCTGTGTGTGTGTGTGTGTGCATGCACATAATATGCATAGGAATGTGTCAAAGGTGGGGTGAAAGATTCAGGGAAGATTGATGGGGTGAATTCATGGTTTTGACAACAGTAGTCAGCCAGCTGCGTGCACCGCCATGACACCTGCTGGGTGTATAGACAAAGAGGGTAGAGGTCAAATAACTTACACACCTGGGAGGAAAACACAGACGCACACAGACACACATCCGTTGTGATGCTCTGAGTGCTCACTTCTTTTGTTGTCAATTTGTTCCTTCTTCCTTTTACCGTCTCTGTTTCATCATTATAACCTTTTATCTCCACTCCATCTTCTTCAGGTCACGGTCCACGTACAGGTTTGATCACCCCATCTTTCGGTATGAAGGGTAATGGAATTGCCAGTGTTCCGAAAGGTCCTGTCCCAGCCCGACCTTTACCTCAGCCCCACCCTAAAGACGAGGACACCCTGGTCCAGATGGCAGAACACATCCCTGCTGGGACTCGGACGCCCATGTGTGCCCACTGCAACATGGTGATCAGGTGAGGGACAAATACCGTGGCTAATGCTGTCACGTCATTTATCAACTTACGAATGACTTAAGGATCTTTGAAGGGACTATATGGATTTTTATAATCCTACGTTTTTAACCAGGGGCCTCTATTTACCTACAGTGATCACTGTACACGCATTATTCTTGGTAGCAAGCTGCAGAATGAATATCATGAATGAAGAATCTATGGCCTCACTCATCAGGATGGAATGAGGCTGTCATCACCATGTATAGTTCAAATTGTGAGAGAAAACAGTTGACATGCATGGCGTTTCGCTCTATCATGTCATGCTCATATGCTGCTTGCACAAGGATATAATCAAAAAACAGGCAATCTCTTCCACTCGGCTGCACAGACATCCATTTGTACTTAAGCAAATTAAGATCGGAAAGGAAAATATGTCCAATTCTCAATTATTCATTGTCCCAGTTCAGCACTTAAAATAATTGACTGGGGAACCCATCTCGGGTAAATAATCTGCGTATGAAACTGTAGAACTACAAAGATCTGACTGTAGTGTAGATAAGGGGAAGGGGAATTAAGTTGCACCTGCAGATCAAACTGTGGTGATGTTGCACACGTACAGTATGTAGACACTGAATGCAAAACACACACACACACACACACACACACACACAAACAAACACTATATAGGCTGATACAACTCTTGGTTATCCTGTTCAGTTTTCCGCTTAATTATAGGGTTTGTCTTTTTTTGTTTTCCTCTTGTGTAAATCCAACAAGAGCTGTATACATGTGCACATCACTTCCTCATCCTCCTTCCTGCCTACTTCTCTTCATCTCATGACTGCCCTAACCCAACTGTTATCTAACTTGTGTCACCTTACATGACATCCCACTAAGGATATAGGGTAGCTCACATGCTAATGGGGGCCAAGCCGAGAATGCTCAGATAAGCATAGCTAAGCTATTGTGTGGAGTAAATTAGTCTCTGTTGTTTTCCCACTTTACCTAATCATCAAAGTGGACAGTGCCAAGGTGCTGTCTCAGTGGACGCAGAGGGCGATGGTAGCAGTAAGACCTTTTATGACGTCAACACATTACATTTCTAAACTGTGTTCCTCGTTTCTGAAGCAACAATGAGTGACCTGAATGGAATACTGAAACAATGAATCCATTACTTGATCGAACAATTCTGATACTAATCATAATAATCACAATGTACATTGTGATCAATGTAATGACTCTGTTATAGGAAGATCGGAGAAGCAGGAAATATGCTGAGTTACCAAGAGGCAGCTTGTAGAAGTGTGTTATTCACATTCATTTATTCATTTGCGGTTTGCCCCATTCGCCCTCTAGTGGCTGTTTGTAGACATGACGATGAAAACACAATACATTAATAACTACATGACCTATCAGCATAACTGTGGAGCAATGCAGTTTACTTTGCATATGTACTTGCATTCATGACGAGGTAATCATCATAATACAAGTACTTATAATAATTAGCCTGTGTATCATGGGTTCATTTTTTCCAATACAGAGTTATTTGGTAACTTCAGTTCAAAACTTAAAGTTGATTGCCACTTATCCTGTTGTCTCTTCTTGTGTTTTTTCCCCCCAGAGGACCATTTTTGGTAGCAATGGGGAAATCATGGCATAAGGAGGAATTTAACTGTGCCCACTGCCGTACATCCCTGGCAGAGATAGGCTTTGTGGAGGAACAGGGATCTGTCTACTGTGAACACTGCTATGAAGATTTCTTGGCTCCGTCATGCAGCCGCTGCCAGGCCAAGATACTGGGGGTGAGTTGGTGTGAAGCTAAATAGAGCAGGAGGGTGTGTGTGTGTGTGTGTCTGTGTGTGTGTGTGTGTGTGTATACATTGTTGTCTGGCTGCTCTTGTCTTGTCTGTTTTGTGATGGCCATTCAACAGAATGTACTGTACAGTTCAGATTCATTAACTTTGATAATTTCATGCAATGCTAAAAGACAATGAAGATGACAACAAAACTCTAGCATTGCAGTGCAAGGAAAGATAACGTGGAGAATTTGCCTGAAGATTTTAAGTCGGTACCATTCACTCACTTGTACAGCTGACCTTTACATTGTGTGTGTGTGGCTGTTTCAAACTCAACCACCTGTTGTTTGGAGACCAAAAGCGATACTTCTCTTGGCAAACCTCTTCTCAGTGCAAACCTGTCACACAGACCAATGTCTTGACTTCATTTGTTTTATAGCTTTTGTGCTTCAGAATGAATAAACAGTGTGTAACACTGTGAACAGACTGGTTTACAGCAACTACATCTTGATGTTTGTAGCTAAAACATCCAACTTCTCAATGTGAGATTAAATAGAAGTTGACCCAACCTTTAAACTGATACATGTGTCAGACTTTATTGCTATGGAATCCAGTTCTCTTCATACCTTCTTCTGTCATTTTACTTTGTGCATTAAGACCTATTTTTATCAATCTGAGACCAACTAATAAAGATACATTAAATGTACAGGTGTAGACATCTTCAAATGTTCACCTTTAGGGTCAGTCCAACCCCGGACGTGCATGATAAATGCTTTGGAGGCCAATGTAAGAAAGCTATAGGGAATTTCTATAGTGACCACCACTGAAACTCAGGAATGTGGTATATGTTCTGGTGTTAGGAGAATTAGGCTTAGAGGCCTCGAGGCTGCAGGTGTAGCATGAACCCAGAGTGTCAGGAAGCTGAGATCTCTGCTCTCATAACAGATCTGACATTTATCCCTCACGTGTTCTAACCTCTTTAGCCTCTATGCCTTTCAACCCTCTATTTCTCACACATCTTCAACCAGCTTACAGCTTCTTATTAACCTGTTTTCTCACTCCCTCTCCCCTAATCCTTCATTTTACTGCGGCCCACCAACTTTCTATTGATTCCCTGTCCTGTCTTGTTCTCACAGTTTAAGGGTGGGAAAGAAAGCGGTTGGTCTATTTTATGCTGGGGTCATGTGGCCCACAAGAAAAGAAACAAACAAAGTATTTAAATGTGACATGAGAAGAAGACAGACTGCAGGAGAGTCTGTACATTTCTGATAACAGAGAAATGTATCCGTTATGATCAAGTAGGGGTTGATAATAGAAATGCATGTTTTTGTTCAGACATTAAATGCACAGCAGTGCTACAAATAATGACCCAATAAGCATTCAACACGGCAGCATCCCACCAAAAGCCTCTGTCTCCTGGATCTAATGTTCTAGTTACTGTGACCGACTCGCACAAAGACCAGTGCTACTAATGAACTGCATGATGCCTCCAACTAACCACACTGTTTGCTTTTTGCTCCCAGGAGGTGATAAATGCCCTCAAACAGTCGTGGCATGTCTACTGCTTCCTGTGCGCTTGCTGTCAGCAGCCAATCAGAAACAACACCTTCCACCTGGAGGATGGAGAGCCATACTGTGAACAAGGTGAGTGATATGGACTCTGAACAATATGCTGATTGGGCACAGAGATCTTGCTGACGGGGCGGATGAAGGCTGATTGGAGGACAAAAATCGGTGGATTGAAAGACAAATGTAGCTTTGTTATGAATAGACTTTTATTTTGGTGCCAACAATAAAGAAATAAATTAATTTCTGTAAAAAAAAATAAAGTGTTGATATTGTGTTCCGTGTGGTGTACGTCATGCCATGTTGCTTTGTGTGTCAAAAGACTTCTACAATATGTTTGGGACCTGCTGCCATGGCTGTGAGTTCCCCATTGAGGCTGGAGACAAGTTCCTGGAGGCCCTCGGTTACACCTGGCATGACACCTGCTTCATCTGCACTGTAAGTGAAGGATTAGTATACTCACAGTACAGTTAATTAAGAGACTATTATCCAGCTGACTGGACAAACACGCAGGAGCAGATTCAGTGATGTGATAAATGCACGTTCTGGCATTTTTATCATTATTTCTAATGAGATGGTGAGTTATCAATGAGGAGTTTAAAACTTTACTTATGTAACCGTTCTGTGTGTGTGTGTACGTGTATATTTTTCCTCAGGTGTGCTGCACCACTCTCGAAGGCCAGACCTTCTTCTCCAAGAAAGACAAACCTCTTTGCAGGAAACATGCTCACACACTGAAGATATGAATCTTGGACTTTCTTCACAACTTTCTAGCCTTACTTTCTCCCTTGGTGGATGGGACGGCCTCTTTATAGTTCTTGCAACAATAAATCTCAAGCAATACTCGCACGAGTATAGAGGTCAGAATAAGGGAAATATTGCCATGAATGCAAAAGTAAACTTGTTCTTGTCTTTGTACTGAGAACCATTGTAACACCAGTACTTTCCTCATGAGCAGCAAGTAAAGAATCACTGTTTTTACCACATTTCACCACAAATATTGATTTTAATCTGGATTTTATTGGCTCATGCATCCAAAAATAGAATAGTTTTACTGCCAAATGGTGATGATCACCAAAGTCAGACGTTCAATATGTAGGATTTTGTGATTCTAGTCTTTGACTTTATCCTATAGTCGTCATTTCTTAATCCAGAGTTTGATATTGAGCCCTAAATATATATTATCATACATACAAAATAGAAACATGTGTAACAAAATATGAAGGCCATATTATGTATATCTATGTATATTTGCTTACTATTATTGACTGACTTATCTTGATAATTGTGCTCCATACTGAGTGCCATATAGTTCAATGAACCATATTCATATTTTTACTTATTTTATCTCGTGCTATTTATAAAAATTGCATTCTTTTGTGGTTGAGTCCGTCCTCCATCTGCTTCAAAAAAGTGAGTAGCTCATTCTGTCCTGACCTGCAGGAAGAGAAGGTCAAACATAATCCTTGTGTTGTAAACTGTATATTTTATTTTGTTTATATGAGTGAGAAATGTCTTATCTGACAATATGTATTTAACTGTTTGAGTAACTGGGCTTTTCCTCTTCAGGGAATGGATTGGGGGGGGTTAGTTCTCTGTTGTTAGTATCAATATGTTGACTTGGAGATATTGACTTGTTATAATGGCTGAGGGGTACACTTGGTCTTTTCTGTTTAAATTAAAACACCAGAATACATGGCAGCAAAACTCACCTATTATTAATTTCACATATCAAAAGAAATCTGTGTTTTTTACGGTATGTGACAAAACTGTACAGTGTACAGTGATAATCCAACATGGGGAAAAGAGGCTAAAGTCTCTAAAAAACAATTAAAATGGATCTGATTTGTTTAATAAATGATGCTCTTTTAAACCCCCAAAAGAAATATCCTGTGTTTCCTTATGTTTGCTTTCTTCTCGCTCAGTGCAATACTATCTTACCACACTAAACTTTCTGCATTGCTTGAGAAAACCACATGGCAGCACAGAGGAGTCTGACATAAGCAGTGTGAAAAGCAGATGTCAACGCATGTCTCCACTATGCTGAGAAAGGACAGAGATGGAAAGAAAACAGAGAGGTGAAGCTGTGAGAGATGAGGACGTGAGCGTCGCCATGGTTGTAAGAATCTGTGAGTGATTCTTATCCAAATATTTGTTTCACGTTTTTACAAGACAAATTTACAAACCAAAAAAGACCCAGCCAGCCACCCACCACACAGACCAACATCACCTCCTTAGTATTACAATCATAACATACTGTATATTGATTACCCTTACAACAAAGAGTAATTCATCTTTACCAAGTAATTCATGTTTAAAGCTGATGCCACTCCAAGCCATTTCTAAAATGGGTATTTTTGTACATTCTTGGCAACAATACAATAACCTCATGCGAAATCTGCAGGCGTAGCTCCTTTCCACTCATTTAACCTCTTTTTTTATCTCTTGTGCATGGACCACCATCAGCTGACACTAAGACACAAGTATATGCCACACTAAACAATTTTAAATGTCTTCTGGTCTATTATGGGCATTCAAACATGCATGAATTATCACACAGACCTGCCCTCGCAGCTTCGTCTGCCGATGGACACCTTACCACGCACAATGAAATGGGAGCATTGCTAAGTGCAACGATGCCTCTGCAACAAACGGTTTATGGGTTATAAAAGGGCTGAAAGGTCGGGGGGCTATGAGTCAATTTTTCAGGCCTGGAGTGTAATCATGGCTGAGAAATTCGGAGCAGATTTGACAAGGTACACTGAAGTTACAACAATTTCCTTTTTTTATGGCGAAAGGAGATAATACAGCAAACAATGTTCCATGAAAATGAAAACGTTTAATAACTTTGGAGCGCAAAGGTCTCTTTTCCTGACCAAATCTGTAGGAGGAGTTCATTAAAGTACAGAACCTGTAAGAGGCTCAAAATAGGCTAAAAATTGAACATTAAATTCAAAATGGCTGACTCACTTTTGAGTTTTGGCATTTTTGTGCATCTCCACATGTTCATCCGTCTACCAAATTTCATAAATGTCTGTGAAACCTCAATGAGGGGCCTAATGTTAGAGACATTTTAGGGGGCACTATGGAGCCATAAACCCTCACCCTTCACAAAAAAATAAACATAAATTAAGTCCACAACGTCTAATGGCGTGCAAGCAAAATGTCCCAACTGTTTGAGCACTGTAAGCCTGTTTGTCCTTCTGTTTGTCCAGATGAAACACACAGGAGGTTCTGGATCTCCTCCTGGATAGCGTTTTGCTGCTGCTGAAAGCGGGAAGCCTGGGATCTCTGTCTTCTCAGGCCTCCTCCTTCTGTTTTTGGGGAGCTTCCCCCATCCTGCTTAGTTTATTCTGCAGCTTGGGACCTTGAGCCCTTCCAAACACTCTCCAACTCCTCTGCTTTTGAGCAAGCCTCAGACTCTTCTGTGTTTTTGTTAAACAGCTGCACCCTCAGGTAATGAATGGTGCTTCCAGGTTGCACCAAAGTCCTATTCAGCAGGGAGCTCTAACTTCATTGCCTCAAATTCATTTTTGATGGGCCACTTTCTTTACCTTTGAATGGTCCATGGTGTTGGAGGCCGGTTGCTTGACTCCTTCTGAGCTTCCTTCAGCATCATGCTGATCCATCTCACCTGGGATTTCAGATTCTCTGTATCTGGAGAGAGGAGATAGCTACATATCTCTCTCTGCATCAGATCTTTCTAAACATCTAATCATCTTTCTATTCTTGGAGATGATCAAGGAAATTGGCCAAGAGTCCTCTCGTATTTCAAGGTGTACTCTCCCCTTGGATCCACCTTGGATGAGGCTCGCTGTCCTTCAGTTCTCCTGCTCATAAAGGCAGCTAAATATTGAGTGAGTGTAACATTTATTTTCTAAGTTGGAGCCATTACTTCCTCCAGAAAGTGTATGAAACAGTTTGTTTTTCTTCCATTTGAAAGGAATCAGTTGCTGACCAAGCATCACAGACAAAAGAGACTATGATAGTATGAGGGTCAGGCTGAATCATCCTCCAGTAGTTTATGTCAGAGGTTATGTAATGGTAGTTTACATAGGATATCTGATTTGGGATTGGTTGTGCTAATTGCCTGTAATGCATCATGATTTGCAACATTTATTTGTAGTGTTTTTCACATAACACTTTTTACAAAGTGTATGCTTTCCCATCAAATTAATGTGAAAACACTGAAAAGCTCCTGTAAAAAATACATTTAAAAAAGCCTAAATTGCTAATAATTATAGTGGTTTTCAAATAAACACATTAGTTCCTGCACTTTGTTTTTTTCCAGGTTATTAGTGAATATATTATTACCGGTGAAGAGACAGCACAATTAGGCTTTTTTTAGCTGTTCATTATTTACAGTAGTTGTGGAAGCCAGTCAGGGCATGACTTCACTCAATCACCTTTGTCTTTGCTTATGCGCTTCTCCGTGGCATTAATCACCCCTCATACTGCTCGTGAGTGTGTGTGCGTTTGTGTGTGTGTGTGTGTGTCTGGGTGTGAGTAAAGAGAGAGAGAGAGAGAGAGAGAGAGAGAGAGAGGGGGAGAAAAGCCACAACTCTGGCGTGGAAAGAGACCGACTGGCATCTGTCCGGAGTAGCCTACCGAGTGCTAAATCGTCTCCTCTTCATCAATATAAGAAAACAAAGAAAGTAGCCTATAAGGTGAGTAGCCTAACGATCAACTTGGAGTGGAGGCGGGTGACTCAACAAACTCTTTGCGTGGTATTACTCTTCCAAAGTGACGCGACTGTTTGCAAACAAACCCCTTCGGAAGTGACAGGCGTTGCTCCTTTTGTTTACTAGGTGTTGACAGTCTGCTGCTCGTGCGGTTGACTCATTTATTGGAGATTTAGCTGAGCGCGTGGACGTTGTAGCAGCATATAAGAGTAGAAAAGTTTCAGTGATATAGAGTTTGAACAGTCTGCCCGTGGCTTCATATCAGCGGCGTTTACGTTCTTCTCAGCGCAGCATCATGTTTGGCCTTTCAGGATCACAGCATTTGTCATGAACCTATAGGACACTGTACTGCGTGCGTTGGGGAAACAATGTCCCAAAAAGGAGCAAGCATTACTGAACAGTGGCAGTGAGATTTGTTTTCATGTAGTGATTCATTTGTCAGGGCCAATATGTTTAGTTGTATTTGGTGTGAATGTGTGTGTGTGTTCAAGGTACCAGAAAATAACAATTTATTGTCCATATGTATCTGTGTAGTAGTAAAGGTAATGATCATATAATACAAGTTATTTTCAGAAAGAAACCAAATATTTTAACACTGACAGAGACGCACATAATGAATGTGGTCGCTAATTTCACAGTGATGATTTTCCTCTCACCAGTTTTTTTTAGGTATTACACATAATGGGAGACAGCATCATAAAAAAAAACAGCTGGATGTTTTAACTCAATTATAGTTGTGAGAGCGGATCAGCACATTACAAGACCTTGATAGCTGGTGTTTAGACGACTTTAAATCCAATACATTTCACTCAATTTAGATGCAGCTTTCTTTTGCACTAATAATTCCTGGATTGTGTTTCTTTAAAACGTTCACATGGAATGTGTCTGCCGAATGCTTTTTTTTAATGAATTCTGTAAAAATATTAATACAGATTATGTTCAACAATCACGTTACTCAGGTACCCTCACAACAAGTTGAAACCCTCTCTGGGATTCTTTGTATTTGGGAGACTGGCTCTACATATTGGAGTAGCAAAGACCTCCCTTTAATTTTTGAGACTTGGTGAAGTGAGCCCCCTTCTTCTTCAAGGGCTCAGAAAGCAGAAAAAAAGAGCCTCAACACAGCCTCCAGCACTGAATAACCTACAACCCCGTATTCCCCATACACCCCACTTATACACACACACACACACACACACACGCGGGCATGCACAAAGTATTCAACTCTCTCTCCGAGTCCAGTAACCAGGTCCAGGTGTTTGTCAGTGTGGGTTATGACAATAGTATATCTGCATGTGTGTGTACGTGTGCACATGAGCAAGCATGAGTGAATGTATATCCAGATGGCATAACGCTGTGGCTACAAATCTTACCTCACCTCATCTGAGGGGGTCCGGGGGCAGCAACACCGGGGAACCACGCAGGAAAACACTCAGCAAATGTGAATGAGAGGAGCAGACATCCAGATGTGTGTGTGTGTGTGTGTGTGTGTGTGTGTACTGTTTTCTTGGTTTGTCAATCCAGTAAGTATACGCAGTTGTTGAGGCTTCACAAGAAACAACAATTTAACTTAGGTCAGGAACGCATCACGCAAATCTGAGAAACAGCCACATTCTCAATTGGCTGTGTAATTGAGTTTCACATAGCAGCTGTAAACACAACATTTCCCTAATTTTCTGTTCCCGTTGTGTGTGTGTGTGTGTGTGTGTGCGCGCGTGTGTGTGAGAGGGAGCAGTTGAGACACTTAAAAAGTTTCAGACATCTCGTGACGCGAGACAAGGTGTCTGATTCTGACTGCTGGAAATTCAGATAACAGTGCTGGTGCTCAATCTACGCGCCAAGAATAGCAAATTTGTTAAAACCAAACTAAATTTCCGTCTGTTGAGTGGGACAGAAAGAGGAAAAGACTGACATAGGATACAGTCAAAAGGGTACATGACCATGCACAATGGGCCTATGGAGCAATATTCAGTTTATATCAAATGTCTGGTAAAGTCTGCTTGATTTATTCGAAGTGAGGTCAAAATCAAAATGAGAAAAAAAAAAATTGTTAACATACCCACATATCACAAAAATCTGTCGACGTATTTCCATATTTAAATATGTAGCTCTCAGAGAGTTCAGAGGAAATGAGATTTGGATCTCCCTACAGGGTGAGCAGTGGTGGCAGCCAGTGAACTTTCTCAAGTTTTCAGAACAACGTCCAAAAATGTTATAAGATTTTCATAAATGTGTCGTGTGCTTAACCATCTGACACTGCGATGGTTGCGTGCCTCTCACGCTTCTCCACTTATCGGGGGGGGGGGGGGGGGGGGGACCTTACTTAGGAAGCTGTAAATTTGCCTTAAGCACTTGAATCCAATTAGAGTCACTGCATTATTTCTGTGGAGGTAAACGTATCTAAGGAAATATGTTGAACAGCAATAAGACAGACATCAGGGCAAACATTGTATAGAGAGTAAAAGCTGTTGTTCATGGGAACCTGGGGACAGCTTGCCAGCGTTGTGCCTCCCTAATATCCAATTTCCTCAACTTAGCGATGGCGTTGATAACAATCAAAAAGAGATAACGGCCTTGAGCCCGAGGCCTTCTTCTCAAAGATCTATCTATCTTTCTTAATTACGGTGTCAATTTGATTTATAGGAACGCTCCAGCATTCATCTTCACAGGAATTATGTAACGCAAGGTGTTTTAGAAAGGTTTCCACAGGCCTTGAACATTATTAAAAGCTTATAGAGTTGAGGCGATACAAAATGCTCTTTCTTATCTTAATTAAAACCTAACTAACTCTGCTTTGAGAAGAGGATTTCTGTGCAAAGCAGCTGACCTGTTAACAACATGTTCTCTCTTGTTTTCTCCACTGCAGTGCTTTAATGCCATTGTGGTTGAGGTCAGGTGTTTTTGTTCTTTATCCAAAAAACAACAGCCTTTTAAGAAGCACCACTCCAGCAACACTCAGTGTGGTAAAGACGGGACTGTCTCTGTCTGCCAGACAGGCTTTCTAGCTCTCACATGTCATTGTCCTGATACAGTTGTTCAGATTTATTGAGGGTAGACGTGAACAGGTGAATAATTATTATTTTCCCTAAATCCTTAGTGCTGTGAGGTACACCATGTTTGTAAACTTTATCTTGACAAAAGACTCACTCAGCTGTCTGGAGCTCAAGAAACTCGAGCAACCCTCCTTTGAAATATCTCCACTTTCCAAAAAATGCTTTACATTTACATCTGGACACATGTTGTGCTCCAAAAGTTTATCTGAGCATTTTAATGCGAAATGACCCCCAGTTAATCTACGTTTATTTATTTTAAAGTGACTGAGTAAGCATCATTTAAAGTGTGCATGTATGTATGTCTTACATCTTCGTCTCCACACACATGGATCCCATCCGTTGTCCTCAGAAGCTGGGATGAGTTCAACATTTGACCCTTTCCTTTTCTAGATGGAAACTGTGATCTCTTGCCCATTCGAACAAGTATGCACTGACACATGTATATGCTCACAAGGCTTTAACTGAGCATCACACAATATACTCCTGGGATTTACTCAACAAACAAACAAATATTACAAATATACAAATGCACGTTTTTCTGCAACAGCATCCGTGTTTCTTACTATCTGTAACGCCGTGTAGACAGCAAGCATATCAGACGATTTTTATTTGCACTTCTGACGCAACAGATACAATGTTATTTGAATCTATTCAACTGGCTACTTGCAGTATATTCTTTTTGTCCCTTCAAAGCCTTAAGCGTGCAGTTAAACTGCTGCATTTGGCCCTTTTCACACTGCTGTACTCTTAATGGAGGGGACCAGTGTATAGCACATTTGTTTAGTCTCCTTTTATCCAGAGGAGTACTCTGGATAAAAGGAGACTTGTTAGTGGAGGACGTGAGTTGCGAGAGACAAGATGGGATCTCACAGGAAATGTTCCTTCTGGCTTGATGTAGATGAATGATGATGAAGACACCGATATGGCCGGTATGCAAAGAGAGATCAACAAAAGAGCGCTCACAGCAACAGTGGTGTTGTGCCTGTGTGAATGTGCTTTGTGTGTGTCTGTCTACAGGCTTGTGAGATAATAAAGTTGAGGTTTCAGTGTTTTTTATTCAGGTGTGTAATGCACATAGTGGTGCGTTTTATATGCACCTCTGTGCTTATCAGTCTTGTCTTTTCAGTACCTGCTCAGTCTCATTATTCTTATCTTCATCTCCATTACTCCCCTGTTGGCCCTCAGGGCGGACATTCATGATGGAGTTATTCTGTCCTGGTGCTCTATAATTCACACGGGGCACACAGTTCAGCCACTCCTTCCCCGGTCTTCCCCTTTTCTTTTGAATGACGTGACAAAAATTTGGCATCAGCACCTTTTTAGAAACGATACTTGAAATGTTCCAGCCTGGAACTGTTTATTGAGGACAGCTCCAGGACCCAAAGGGAAAATCATAGTAATCAACAAATGACTGTGACAACCTTTGTGGCTCAACTAAGGCTGAGAGTAGCATCGGTTGATGGTATGAAACAAGTTTAAATTATGATTTATTAGCCCGGCTAATAGCCCACAGAATCAGTTAAGGCTCACAGGGCGGATGTTAAAACAACTACCAGCCAGCTTCTGATCTCATGATTCGGCTATTTTTTTTCTCACTGCTCTCTAATTCACACCGGTCGGACAAGTCAGCCACTCCTCTTTAGGGTCTTTCCTCTTTGTTTTTTTTGGGGGAATTCTGCACCCTTTATGCACGAGCAAAGTCATTTTCTATAATCCCTCATCACCTTTTGGTGGTTAATCATCGCTTTTATACTGTATATAGCTATGTACATGTTAATGACTAAATGAAATAAAAGCCGGTGTATTGTTGATAAGAACATCCCTGATCACAAACATTAACAGGTTGAGCCCTGAGGGGGTTTTACCTCGCGTAGAGTTTTGCTTTGAACTGCGAGGCTGTTCTGTATTTGGTAGACCACAACTCTGTCTTCTTGTGTTTGCTTTGGCTCGTTCCTAACTGAAGTAATCACCGGGCCTGTAGTTCACTCAAAGGAGAGAGAGAGAGAGAGAGAGAGAGAGAGAGAGAGAGAGAGAGAGAG
>NW_022280047.1:5768311-5770130 GCF_004355925.1 Anarrhichthys ocellatus
AGAGAGAGAGAGAGAGAGAGAGAGAGAGAGAGAGAGAGAGAGAGAGAAATAAAAGAGAAATGATGGAGTGATGAGTGGGGGACTCAAGAAAAGTAGAGGAGATATCCATCTGGATCCACTTTTGGACAATTTCATCTCTCCTGCCCTCCAAACCTGAGACCCCCCAATTTCCACGGTGCCTCCTTTGAGGTGCCATTCCATCAAGGATGGAAGAAACATTTGTCTGCGAGCAAGTGTCATTCTTAAATTTCAGGAAGTGCCTTTCACCTCTGGGTCTAGACATCCTCTCACCACTAAGAAGTGGCCTGGATATCAGCATTGTAGGCAGTTTAATTAGAATATGGAAACACTGGATAACTAATTCTTGATGGACATTCTTGACAAACGTGGCATCACGTATTGGTTTTGAGATTACCTTTTTCAGACAACTTTTAAGTTGTGGTTTTGCCAGTCGTCAGATTTCTCAGAATCTGGGAGATTAAAGGTCAGATTGAGTGATGAAAACTGACTTCCTGTTTTTAAAAGATGGCTTGTGAAAGGTGCATGAGTGGTTCTGTTTTTCGATGCGTACTTCAACGAGCCTGAGGTCACAGCCAAACAGAATATCTGACCACCTTTACGCAATGCAGGGGCTTTTACTTTGACCAAGCCTTCAGGCATCCAGTGTAAAGGTGTAGACGAGGTAAACGGACAAAGAAGTAGGTGACTCACTGTGACTCGGTCATGTTATCAAGTGGAAAAATAAATAGTAACTATTAAAGGTATTATCTGCACCTCTTTGTGGTATGTAGTTGCTTCTTCATCTTGTGGTCTGTGTCCCTCGCAGTCTTTGACTGACTCGTCCTGTAGTCCTCCATAAGCATGCATTTAGGTCTGGAATGATAAATGGTTTTCTTTGATTTGTGCAGATGTGTCATTGGCAAAGGATCAGGGCATAATGTGTATAATCAAACTCAGAAGCCACTAGTTCTTCTCTTTCTCTCTGTCTAAAAGCCTTCCATCTGCTGCTGCAGCATCATTGATACCCTGATACCTCCTGTAATTGCGTTCACGTTGCCTTTGCAGACACCACCTTCCCATGAGGCATAAATTCATGATGAGCTCGTCGATGTGTCTTCCAAAGTCATGATTCCAGAGTAATTCAATCCGATTCATACCAAATCCAATTTTTGCCCCCGAGATAGTGAGTCGTATGCACGTGAAATCAAATCTCGAGGGGGTCTGTTTCTTCACTTACATGTCCGGTGGATTTATACATATCCATCTCACAAGCAAATTAAAATGTGAAGCAGGCCTCTGGGAGTCTTTGCGTTGTGTTGTTTGCAACACTGTAATGCCTATTGAATGAGTTTATTGACAGATGGATGCAGCAAAGGGGGGGGGGGACTTCGATCATCACTGACATCTGCTGCATGAAAGGATATTTATGATCTAGTGTGTGATTTTCTTTAGAGACAAACGATGAGTATAATTGGAGACCGGTAACAGGAAGTAAATGTGAGGCTTATAGAAATCCTAGATCACATCATGCCTGTAGGAGGAGGGCTGTTGTTTGCAGATTGGATTAGGTGATGTATTAAAAAAAAAAAAAAAAGGGAAATGACCTGATGCCAAACACCAAATCAGCTCTGCCAGATCAGGGGGACAGCAAGATCCAAAATGACAAAAGACATTTAGAGCAACAAGAGACGCCAGATGTCCCGAACTTAACAGGCCCCTGCAGGTTCCCAGCCAAACACCATCAAGCAGATGACTACATATTAGGTCAGCATCACACACACACACACACACACACACACACACACACACACACACACAC